>NW_026705158.1:0-300000 GCF_029867415.1 Vicia villosa | reverse complement strand
GTAAGATGATAAGTTAATCAGAATATTTAAATGTAAGATGATAAGTTAATCAGAATCAAATGAATACTGCAACGAAACCAAAAAGAAACAACTCAAACAAAAAGAGGGGTGATCTTAGGTCAAAATTAATCCTAAATCACTCCTCTTAAACAAATAATGGAAAACAAAATGCAAAACTTATTTTAGACGTCTAAAGCTTTTTTTATATATATTCTTTCTCATTAACATAAAATAAAGTTAAAGCCTATTTTGCATATAATTGAGACCAAAGTACATTGACTAATAAAATGGTCTTATACGTTTTATCTCGTATCATTGCATTAGAAATGAATTCTCATCAGCTAAAATTTAAAAGTGACTATAGGGAGACCTTAACATAATAATAATTTCACAGTTGAAACTAAAACTTAAAAGTGATTATAGGTAGAATTTAACCATATAATAATCTCACAGTTGAAACTAAACGCCTTAAGTCACTGAATATGTTAAATTGATACCCCTTTAAATGAATTTGTACTATTTTCTTCTTGGATATTAAAATATTACAAATTTGAGAAAAGGGTTTGAGCATAACACTTCATTTTCAGTACAAAATTTGTTGATCTCTTTTCTTGAGAAAGAGATAGAATTAATAATATATGCACTAACAGCAATCTTACAGGTCCAATGCTAACTTAGAACATTCATATTTTAAAAATGTTATTTGAAATATAAAAATAAAATAAGGAACTCTGTATGGAGTAGCGCAACTGCAAGAAACTGACAATATAACTCAATCACTATATTCAAAACACCCATTGCAAAACAAGAGGGATTAAGATCAGCTAATCATTTGTCAGACAATACAAGGAATTCTATGAGCACAAAATTGTGAAAGTTCAAATATTGATACTTGATTCAACTGTGCTGCTGCATTTCAAATCTGTGAATATGCAAGTAAATTCCAAATAGTGCCTGGAATCTCTTGGAGATGCAGGAGAGTTGCTTCAAACTGTCATGACTGGTCTACTTTTTAGTCTTTGGTTTAGTTACAACTTCAATAAGTCTGAACATCCATCGGTCCAGCATCCCTGTTCATGTAATGTGTGGGTTTTACACAGAATTTGAGTGTAAGAAACAAAAATAAATCGAGGCAGGAAGAGTTTTAAGCCACGAGAATTCCATAAAATCAACATTTAAGAGCTTAATTACAAATATCATAAACTTTACATCCCTATTGATGCAAGGGTATATCACCTAATAAGCTTGAATTCTTGCTGAAAATGCTAAACCAGAGTCGAATAATCTAAATTATGTGGTTGGACTTAAATCATACTAAACCAGAAGAAATAATCATATCGAATAGATGTTGTGAAAACTGGCCTAGACCAATCTGGTTTGGCTCATCGAACCGAAAACCAATCAGATGTCTAGTTGAACCGATACAAAACCAGTGATAAGAACCAGCCATTTTCTTTTTTTAAAATAATTTTTCTGATTATTATTTTTATATAAAAAATATATATTTTTTCACCCAAATTAAGGTCCAATGAAAAGTAAATATTCACATTGGTGAATTTTTATTAGTTATTTTACTTAATGCAAAATATAACTCAACACAATAATCATGGTACTCATTCAGTAGTTAATTAAAGGAAAAAATACCGGTTACAGCGAAGGTTCCGCCAAGCACGGCACAAAGCCGAGTAATAAAATGAAGAAAACTGCGGCGCTCTTCCTTGATAGTGACAGTAATAGGCGATAGATCATACAAAAAGTAGACAGCTGCATACACAATCAATATGGGAATTTATTAATATTTGAAAACTGAAACCAAAACTCAGAAATGTGCAATGCCAACTTCAAACTAAATCCAACCTGGCCATGTCCGATCAAATTGACTAGTAATGGGGGAAAAGTATTCTGTAACTGAGAACTGATTAGTCGGTAGAACTTCTTTTGAAATATACCTATATTCAGTTGGAACAATCTGCAACATAATTTGAAAACTGCATTGTTAATCAGGCCAGGTTTAAAGAATATTCAAGAAAGAGCTCAATATTCAAACCTTAATATAGTATTTAAAAGTTCCACTCGCATCATGCAAAATCCTTGATGTCTCATCAAGTGGGTTATGAATTCCTGGATATTTGGGGCCAAATGACAAATCATGGATAACGTGACTAACGTTCACATTCTTTGCTCCGTCAAAGATCTGTAGAAATCAATCACGGGTGAATTAGGTATCTGACATACAACAAATCTTGACAAGCATCTTTGTAAGAAAATTTAAGACAGAAAATTCTGATACAAGCTGCTGATTGTCACATTGCAATAAACTTATCAGCAAATTCCTAATAAAGTAATTTCTTTGGTAGTAAACTCAATCTTCTTAGTAAGTTATCCTACATACTTTATTTACTTATTTGCATAATTATTTAACAGAATAAACTACTAAGAAGAATTCAAAGTAGTTTGTCGTTTTATGTGATGTTAAATTCTATGCAAACTTGCAAAGTACCTGCACCTTTAAGCTTTACGGAAAAAACGTCAAGGAATTATAATATTCATATATGTTTAGTCCGTGCACTAAAATATGGAATTTTAATGAAGAAAGAAGAATATCTTGCCATTTGTGCAACATATATGTTAAGTCCATGAACTGAAATATGGAAATTTCCAGCAACCCTTT
Source organism: Vicia villosa (assembly GCF_029867415.1). Taxonomy (NCBI): domain Eukaryota; kingdom Viridiplantae; phylum Streptophyta; class Magnoliopsida; order Fabales; family Fabaceae; genus Vicia; species Vicia villosa. Next base: position 297,329 of record NW_026705158.1, on the reverse strand, counting down.
GAACATCTAAAACGCCATAAACCTGCAATAGAATTAAACTAAATATTAAGTTTATTTCAAAATGGACAGAAAACACCATAAGCAATTCATGATATAGTAACTGCAGAGTTTATACCCGGCATCCTTCCCCATTTTTTAATGCCTCCTTCACCTTCTTGATAGTATTTTCAGTGGCTTCATCAAAGGATTGTAAGTGAACTTTTTCTTCTGAATGCTCATGGTGATCTTTACCATCACCTGTTAGCAGTTTTTGAAATGATGTAAGTAACGAGAAAGTAACTATTAAAGAATGTAAGTCTAAGACAAATTGTGAGCTCTACACTTGTCATAATATGAACATGCTACACAGTCATGTATGTGCTTAACAGCTAAAGTCACACCGGTTAATCTTTATTATACTTAGAAAAATATGATTTATGGCATTCAATTTCAATATGACGGAGAATCTTGGGTTCTTTATACAAAATGATGGGGAAATAGAGACAAATGTAAATCATAGGATTCAAGAAGGGTGCATGAAATGGATGAATGTTGAGTTATGAGTGTCAGGATACATCCTCTCTCCAGATACAGTACATCCAATCAAATGCAGCGCGTGCAATTTAACCTATTGTTTTGAAATTACATGCATGATGTAACAAGAGATTACCATGACTGTGAGCAGCATGCTCCTTTTCAACAAGATCAGATATATATTCTGTGCCAATTATCTGGCCATAACTGTTCAAACGAAGCTGCAATAAATCCAAACAAATAACGGTAAATAACCATATGATACGAGAACACAAAACTATGGCTATAAAACAACAACTAACAACCACAGCAATAATTAACAATTTCCTATTTATTCATATATGATGAAAGTAAACAAATAAGTAGTTGAGAAATATAATGAGACGTGTCTCACAGTCACATCTGCACAAGGGGTTGAATATACTCAATTTGGGTAACAAGTGCAACAATACAATTTTCTAACTATTATGAGCACATTATTTGATTAAAATAAAATGATACAATTTCCTAACTATTAACAATCACATTATTTGATTAAAATGCAACCTATACAATGAATCTAAACTTACTTGCAAAATATATTATTTTCATTACTCTCCATCGTACTAGAGCATATAGATCACGCACCATGCTGATTAAAATATAATTTATCCAAGAATATCCAAAGGGCTAAGTGAAAACATCTACATCTACTAGTTGATAATGTTATCTCCAAATAGGATCTTCGCTTTGATAAATAAAGTGACAACCTATCTCAATGTATGTTGGCATCTCAAGGAACATTGTATTCAAGGGTTTATGTGAAGCAAAATAAGTTTGCAAGTCTCTGATTTTTTATTACTAATGACAAATATAGCTCGAATTTTAATTATTTAACTCCATTATTCAGCAATTTTATTTGTGTTTTATAAATTATAAAATTATCCGAATTATATCTATTAGCTGCCATCCACTATGTTGTTTTTGGGATCAGCTGCTCCATGATGCTATCATGTACTCATTCGGGTGACCTTGTATCATTTAGAGTGAGAAACAGAATGTAGTTGTAGACATGTAAATTAACAGAAAGAACTGAAATTAAACAAATTGAGGAACCCACTACCAAAATCAAGCAAATATAACTAACGAAGAAATGGGTTCTTGGTTCATTGTTGGTGTACTAGCCGCTAAAATTACAACCTTCCCTTCTCCACTGAAACTTTTAACAACATGCTAGCTACAACACTCATTTTCTACAACACAATGTATTGATGTCGCCATGATAACACTATTACCCCACACAATACCCTGAAGTGAAACATCTATCAACAGAAGAACCTATCAATTCAGCATCAGAATATCGAACAATTTGAGTTATCTTCAAAGATGGGGCCCCATTTTATGGAGCTCCTTCAATATATTAGAATATCAATATCTACACTATAACTCTGACATGGGAAATTTCAAATCCTCTTTGAAATCATTACTTGTGGTTTGGACAGGAAATAAGTTTTGGAGGATTTTTTTTCCAAAACAGATTACTATTAATCTGAGGGTAAAACAGTAAAACTATAACTCAATGCACACTCGGCAATTTTCTAATTACGCGAAAGTAAGCAATACGAGAAAGAAGAGGTCTATGTCTTTCTAACATGAAAGGATACAATACATCAAGTAACCTTACAATAGACATCAACATGTTACAGAAATGATATAAAATGAAGCAAAATACATACTTTAAGAAAACAACAACACATGAAAAGATATCTATCTATAATAGACTACTAACAAACTTACTTTCCATATGTTAGTATCAAGATCCACCTCATGCTTGCCAGACATATCAATAGCATCCACACTTAAAACTGCCCACAGACAATAACAAAGAATATCATTCATAATCTTCATCATTATACATAATGACAAATCCAAAACAAAAAACAATCTCGAAAGCAACATCAAGCAGAATAAAAAAAGTTTGTTCTAACCATCACAAGGTAAAGAAGGGAATGTCATATTTATATGAATCGGAAGAGTCTCTCCACGATTCAAGTCCACTGACATCTGCAAAAGATCACAAGTTTTGCTAATATACAAATACAACTAGCTAGCATCATTGATATTAACATCAAATTAAACACAAAAAGAATGCAAACCTCATGAACAGTGTAAGTTGTGAGATAATAACCCAACTCGTGCAGAAACAGCGTAGCCATTATAATTAAACCAATTACCGAAACTGCAACCAGAAAACAAAAAAATAGATATAAAATCTAAATAAAAAATCACCGAATAGGGAAAAATGGATCAGGGAAGAAAGAAAAGAGGATTACCGAGAGCACCGGATTGCGTTTTCTGCAATAAATGATCCTCTGCGCGAGGAAATGCGTCGAGGTTTTTGATTACTTGTTTCATTCCCATTATTCCCCTTTTTTGTTTGTGTGATCAATTGAATTGAGAAAGAGAGTGTTGTGGATGATGAATCGGAAAAAGGAAAACGAAATTGGAGAGATAATTGACGGAGAAGTGGAATTGTGATGAGAACGGAAAATTCAAACGAGAGGAGGTTCCACCGTGCCGCTTCACCAACCCGCTTCCTTCTTCCGAGAAACGTGTTTCTTCTCTTCTCTTTTTCTTTGTCTTATTTTTCCAAGTCGTCTTCTTCTTTTTTTTTTTTAAATAAATATCTTACCCCATATCTTCTGGTGTAAATAAAATGTAAAACATGAGATTGATTACCGATTTACCGTATTAAAGTATACTTATATTCTTATAATAACATTAAAATGCTTAAAATTTATTATAAAATATTTTCAAACGAGTTTCAAAGTGTACAAACAATATATTTTAAGATTTATCTTATGTAATATGTAATACTTTGAATCTGACTATTTTGATTCACAACAACTCTTATGTAATTATAATTTTCAGAGGATGCATTTTGGTGTAAAATTTTTTTTACACACGTAATCATAAGTCACAACAACTCTTATGTAATATTTTGATTGACTAAGGAGATGGAGGGCCAAACACATTTTTCATAAAGTTATTATGAAAAAAAGTAGCTTTTTTTTTAAAGACAAAAAGTAGAATAAAAGGAGCTTATAAAAAAGGCGTTGAAACCAAATTTTTCGGAGCTTAAAACATGTGGTCGCGGTTCGAATCCCAACGAAAACACTTTTCTTTAAAAAAAAATGGCGCTAATGTAGTAGACGCAATTTTTTCAATTTTTTCTACGGTTCATAACATCTAGAGTTATGTTTTTCTTCTCTTCTGATGTTTACATCATCATTTTTGTAGATACTAGTATTGTCCTATTTTTTATTCGTTTTATTGTATAATGATTTTCAATAATAATAATATGAATTTCTTTTCCTATACACTAACTTAGATGTTAATATAACAATTAAATAATACGCATATTATATTATATATATATATATATATATATATATATATATATATATATATATATATATATATATATATATATATATATATATATATATATATATATATATATATATATATATATGAAACAACTTTTAAATTAAAAATAACTTTTAAAAATAATCATAATCAAACAACTTTAACTTTATTTTAAAAGCTCTTATTTTTATCTTTAACTTTAAAGTAACTTTTAAGACTTAAAAAAGTTGGACCAAACGAGTTCAAAAGCCAAATAATTATAAAAAATTGACGATAATAATTAATTGAGAATGTGAAAATGCTTTACACCGTTAATATATTTTAATTAAATTCTATATTTTTATATCAGCAGTGCTATTCATCACGAATAAGAAGCTCGCGAATTTCACGAGCGTACTTCTTAAATGCTATTTATTTAATAAATTCATAAAGGGAAATGCTAAATGGAACGAAACAAATTAGTAAAACTGAATGCGAATGACGTGGATAAGCTTTGGGTATCAATTTCTCTTTCCTCTATAAATCTTTTGGTTAGAAAATTTTCTCTCTTTTTTATTACCACACTAATTAATATTTTTTCCAGAAACATTTATTTATTTATTTTTTCTTGGTTTACGGCTTATCCTCAACCATACAGGACCGATGTTAACAAATTTTACATCAACTTTCATCTTAATCTCTGTCATCCAACCACACGACACCAATCTTTTAGATTGTCAATGATTTAATTTGGATTCTTCTTAGTTATTCATCATTTGTTCAATTTTAATTTTCTTGCTTATTCATCACCTGCTAAATATCGGTTTCCTTGTTATATTTTCAGCCCTTACAATATCAAATTATAGGTTTCATGTTCTTAATGCAAGAGAACTATAATCATTTCAAATTATGTGTATCACTTGATTTAGAAGGCTATAAGCAAGGAAGTAATGTAAGTGTAGTGCTGCTGAGCATATTTTCAATTAATTGACAAAGCGATATAGGTTGATGTCGAGCCGATACGCAAATATCGTGACAAAGCGATATAGGTTGTTGTCGAGCCGATACCACTATTTACCGTTTGAAAAATACATTATGGTTAATTTATGTCGTGCCGACTACAATCAAATTCGCAAAAGCTGCAATGCGACCGCGACCGTTTTTTAAAACCTCATAGAATTTCTAATGTAATTTGGTGTTATTCTGCAGAACATGCTAGCAAGTTGTATGCCCAATCTATATGAGACATATAAGATAATTTTGGAGGAAATTGAATTTGACTAAATGTTGCATGATAAATTTTAGAATTATAAATTTCAAAAGGTAATATGTGATATGATAAATGATACTTTCTGCTTGAAAATCTCTAAAAGAATAAAATAGTATCAGTATTGTGTTATGTGTTTTGATTTTCTTGGTTATTCATCAAACTTGCTCACATTTTATATGTTCTTACAAGTCTATTGTTCATGAACAAATTACCAATAATAAAACATTAGCACAATCATGATTAATTTGAACAAACACAATAACAAACTTTTTCAATTTAGGTGCTTAAGATGAAAAAGGAAAAGTGAAGGTCAATTTGAGAGCAATATGGGAGTCTTGAGAGCTGGAGTCATGGACAGATTTGTCATGGGGTAATATTACTTCTTTGCCTGCAATCTCATCATAATTAGTCTCAACCTTTGGACCATCATTGGAGCTCTCTAATTGTTTGGTCATTCATATGGTATTGTGCCTACAAAAAGAAAAAAAATAGAAAAGAGACTTGATAATTTTATAATGAATTGTATCTATATTACTGGTAAATTAAGACTTCCTACCTGTAACAAATTCAAATAGGTGGCCTTTTGATTTATGGCTTGAGAATCATATGGAAGCTATAAAAATAAAACATAAACTTATTATTCCAATCATATGAAGGTTGAAATAAAAATCTAAAAGATAAACATACACTTTTATTTCTATAATATAACTTTTAAAAAAATAAAAATAAAGAACACTAACTAGATATTCTATTTATACTTGATTTAGATTAGCTTGATTTTTTTGATTTTGAATGAATGAAGCTAAGTTGTTGACAGTAACTGGTTCATTCCTCCAAAAGCAACTTTGATCCCACTAAAATCATATGTTTACAAGACACATGGCATTAGAATTTAATGTTATATTGATCATTGAACAAAAATAAACAACTGATTATAATTAAAAAAAACAAAGAACTTCACTAACATGAACACTCTCTTGAGTGTCAATTCTCTCAAAACTCTGTGATCCCAAAACTAATTGATTTTCATTTTCTTGTACTCTTCTTTCATACATGTCCTGCAATCACATATTAAAATTTAGACTCGTATATACATATTGTACTTGAAAATGTGAATTTGAAAAATATTAAGATTACCTTGTTTTGACTTTGATAATTATTATCTTTTTGCTTTCTTTTTGTTGCAATTTTCTTCTTCACAATTTTATCCACTTTAGAAGACTTTCTTTTAAAAGGAGGACACCCTTTACTTCGAGTTACTATAGGGGCAAGAACTTTATTCATTTGGCCTTGATCAAAACTATCTTCTTCCAACATGCTAGAAGATGTTTCTTTAGAGGTAAACTCAAATTTTAAATCCTTGATCCAATTCATCACTTTCAATAAATCATTTTCGGTACTTATAATATTAGAAGCCACTTCATAAAAGGCACCACAAGCTTGCAATTCAACATTTCCTTCCAAGTGATCAAATCCACATTTAATAAGTGTATATCTTCGCTTTATATCCTTCCTCCACTGGTCGAAAATATAACAAGGTTGCACTGACTCAGTTTTACCTATGAGCTTAAGTACACAAAGAATGTGTCAACATAAAATTCCTTTAAACTCAAATAAGCAACATGTACATCGTAATTCTAAGTCTTTTTCATTGAAGGACACCTTGAATTGTATGTCTTTAAGTTTTCCAAATACTTTCTTACTTTCAGTAATTGAAAATATTGAACTGAAGTCATTCAATCTCTCAAAGAGAGTGTTGCAATACATCATCGAAGCAACCTCCACTTGAAACTTCTTAAATTTTGCGTTGGTGAATGCTTTCTGAAATTGAGTTTCAAAGCCAAAATGACTTATACAAGCTATTGTTGTATTAATTGACGAAGAAGTGGAATTGTGATGAGAACGGAAAATTCAAACGAGAGGAGGTTCCACCGTGCCGCTTCACCAACCCGCTTCCTTCTTCCGAGAAACGTGTTTCTTCTCTTCTCTTTTTCTCTGTCTTATTTTTCCAAGTCGTCTTCTTCTTTTTTTTTAAATAAATATCTTACCCCATATCTTATGGTGTAAATAAAAGAATTTTTCTTCACCCACCTCCTAACCTTCTTGCCAACCCCTGGTGAATTTACCACAATACCCCTTGTTTCGGAAGTTCATTTCCGAAACTGTACTTATTTTCTTAAAAAAGGTGTTTTCGGAAATGTATCTCCGAAAACGTGTGTTTTTTAATATAAAATATTGATTTCGGAGATGCATCTCCGAAATAAAGTTACATTTTCAGAAAATGTGGTGTTTCGGAAGTTCATTTCCGAACACACCCCCCTTGGAGAATTCGGAAATGAACCTCCGAAAATATGTCTGGACAGAATAAAATGAAAAACAACAACAATTCGCTTTATTTAATCGGGTGAATATTACAACGATAATATTACATAAAATTAAAGTTACATATATATTGTTGAACACGGGTAGGTGGGGATGAGAGAGTGGTGGGGAGAAAAAAAGGCTTCCAAATTTCAAAAGGTGTACTACTGTAAGTAACAAATGACGGAGGAGGTGTAACCGGGGCCGGAACATATGACGGAGGAGGTGGATGTCCGGAGGAAGAAGAACCGGAGGTACGTCCACCGCGAGACAAAGGAGCCAATCAATGTAAGCTATAATTTATCATTATCATCAGGGGACGTCATTACAAAAAATTGGAAAAAAAATCTTATTATTTTTAATCTTGATTTTTTAGAAATGACGTCCCCAGATGATAATGATAAACTATAGCTTACAATGATTGGCTCCTTTGTCTCGCGGTGGACGTACCTCCGGTTCTTCTTCCTCCGAACATCCACCTCCTCCGTCATATGTTCCGACCCCGGTTACACCTCCTCCGTCATTTGTTACTTACAGTAGTACGTATTTTTATTAACATGATAAATCCAATACAAAAACATTGTGCGATACAATCCAAAATCCGAACAAAACAAAACACGTCAAACAAAACAAAAACATGTTATTCTGTCCGACGAGCGTTACAAAATACACATCAAACAAAATAAAAACACGTTATTCTTCTCGACGAGCGAATTCCTCCGAATGAAGATAATTATACCAATCTTCATCCCACTCAGTATCAGAACCATCAGCTTTGATCACGCCTAAAGGCTGAGCCTGCGCGTCCGAGCCATGGACTCCCAGGGGACGAGAAGCAGAACCAGTCAAAAGCTTCTTCTTCTCCTTCACCTCCTTCACCTCCTTCACCTCCTTCACCTCTTTCACCTCCTTCTTTGAAGAACCCTTTCTTCCCTTAGCGCCCTCTTTAGAAGACGCAGTCCTGCGTGCTTGTTGGTTGTCTGACATGTTCCTGTAAACAGTTGAAATCGATTAATATGCGAGACAAAATAAAAATCAAAAAAATTTGAACTTCTGATACAATTCGGAAGTTCATTTCCGAAAACTGGGAGGGAGGTGTTTTCGGAAATGAACTTCCGAAACACCCCTGCGATGCACTTTTCTGCAACTTCCATGGCAGACCCCTAAACCAAACTTCAAACCAAATCAAAATGCTTCTAAACAACCTAAATACTACTAACAACCTAACCATATATCATTTATGCAATTAAAACCCTAAATAACATGCATTTCAATAATAGATCTAAAAATTTCAAAACTTACAAAGTGTTAGGATTGAGGGCTTTTGAATGTTGTTTAGCAGTGTGATTGGAGCCTTGATGCAGCTTTGGAATTCTGTTTGCACAAATTTTTGCCTTTGCCACTTTTTGTTTTGATTTAGGGTAAATGATTGGGGGAGGGGGAGTGTTTTGATAAATCTGCAGAAATCGCAGTATTTCGGAAGTTCACTTCCGAAATAATGTTTTCGGAAATGAACTTCCGAAATAAGTCAATTTTTTCAAAAAAAAACGCTTTCGGAAATGAACTTCCGAAGCAGGGTTATTTTGGTATTTTCGCTGGGGGTGACCCCCATAGGGAGGGGGCCAAAGAAATTTTCAAATAAAATGTAAAACATGAGATTGATTACCGATTTACCGTATTAAAGTATATTATAATCTTATAATAACATTAAAATACTTAAAATTTAGAGAAAAAGATATGCACAGACAGTTACACTATCAATCAATCACAATTATATATTTAATTAAAACATACTTTTAATTTTAAAAAAATTAATATGATATGACAAGAGTAAAAATTTTGATTAATTATATGTGTAAATAAAATATTTTCAAATGAGTTTCAAAGTGTACAAACAATTTATTTTGAGATTAATCTTATGTAATACTTTGAATCTGACTATTTTGATTCACAACAACTCTTATGTAATTATAATTTTCAGAGGATGCATTTTGGTGTAAATTTTTTTTACACACGTAATCATAAGTCACAACAACTCTTATGTAATATTTTGATTGACTAAGGAGATGGAGGGCCAAACACATTTTTCATAAAGCTCTTATGAAAAAAAGTAGCTTTTTTTTTAAAGACAAAAAATTGAATAAAAGAAGCTTGTAAAAAAGGCGTTGAAACCAACTTTTTAGGAGCTTAAAACATGTGGTCGCGGTTCGAATCCCAACGAAAGCATTTTTCTTTAAAAAAAATGGCGCTAATGTAGTAGACGCAATTTTTTCAATTTTTTCTACGGTTCATAACATCTAGAGTTATGTTTTTTTTTCTTCTGATGTTTACATCATCATTTTTGTAGATACTAGTATTGTCCTACTTTTTATTCGTTTTATATATTATATCTTGTTTTATTGTATAATGATTTTCAATAATAATAATATGAATTTATTTTACTATACACACTAACTTATAGATGTTAATATAACAATTAAATAATACGCATATATATATATATATATATATATATATATATATATATATATATATATATATATATATATATATATATATACACACACACACACACGAAACAACTTCTAAATTAAAAATAACTTTTAAAAATAATCATAATCAAACAACTTTAACTTTATTTTAAAAGCTCTTATTTTTAACTTTAACTTTAAAGTAACTTTTAAGACTTAAAAAAGTTGGACCAAACGAGTTCAAAAGTCAAATAATTATAAAAAATTGACGATAATAATTAATTGAGAATGTGAAAATGCTTTACACTGTTAATATATTTTAATTAAATTCTATATTTTTATATTTGTTATGTTATATTAATATATTTTAAAAATTTAAAGGTAGTGCACTGATAGTATAAACTAACTTTACACGTATAATCAATTAAAATTCTTATAATTGTCATGTCATATTAATTTTTTAAAATTAAAATTATATTTTAATTAAATACATGATTGTGATTGGTTGATATTGTAAAAATATTTTACAGTTCATATCCCTTTTTCCCATATTTCAATTAAATTCTATATTTTTATACTTGTTATATTATATATAAATATTTTAAAATTAAAAATATTTTTTAATTAAATATATGTCTCTTATGAATTAACATGGGTATTTCTTTTTCACTTATCAAAATTTTAGAAAAGTTATTAAAGTAGAATATACTCCGTTGATAAAATATTCAAACATTTACATTCTTTTATTCATTAAATTTTTTATTACTTAGTACAAAAAATAATCTAAATTTAATTTTTAAATAAATAAATCTGTTTAATGTAAATAAAGGAGTCGTAAAGTTTTTTAAGGTGATATGTATAATGAGAATTCTTTTAAATAAAAGATATACAAAGAATTAGAAAGAGCCACTAGAGATATAAAGATGTCCAATATAAAACAATAAGAGAAAACAACATAAAATAGAAGGAAAAAAAATAGTAAAAGGATAGAAAAAAAGTCCATAAATAAATCTGTTTGATGTGTCATATAAAGTTATATCATATAAGGCAAAATTCTAAAATAAAATTGTAGTGGTATAATTGTCCTAGGGGACATGGCAGACATATGCGTTTAGGCTATCGTTTCTTTAAGGTTGTGGATTATATGGTTCGAACTAGAGCTCTTAATATAGGCTACCAACCCTTAAACGGGCCGGCCCTAGTGGGTCTTGGGTTTTTTAGGATTGGGTCAAAAAGATCCTGTGTAATATGGACTCGAGATTTACTACTCGAGCTCGGCCCTAAATGAACTCCGGGCTACCCGACCCTATATGGGTTTTTTTATTTAAAAAAATTAAAATAAAACTCCATAACATTTATTATAAATAAAATTAAAAATTATGTTATTTTAAAAATAATACATGTTTAAGTACTATATTATCTCTTATAAATACTATAATGTGTTTCTAAATATAATATATATCTAAATTGTATAAAATAATACTTGAAAATTTATTATAAGGCAAAAACTAATATAATACGATGAAAAAATGTTGATTATATTAATGTATAATATTTAAAAGAGAAAGATTGAATAAAATAGAGATAAAATTTAGTGAAGTAAGAAAAATCAATATGCTATTTTGGAGATAATATAAATATTAATATATTATTTTAAAATTTATAATTATGCGGGTCTGATGGGCTATCCACGGCATATATGGGCTAGCCCTAATGGGTAGCAGGCTTTTTAGGGCTGGGCTAAAAAGGCCCTGAAAAATATGGGCTCTAATTTTAAGGCCCAAATCCTATAATTTTTCGGGTTTGACGGGTCGGTCCATATGGGCTAGCTCATTTTGACAACTCTAGTTCGAACGCCTGTTTTCTTAGAATATGATATCCCTTCTTCAAATATGTGGTCTGAATTCTCCATATTCCATGTGATCCTAAAATGACATGTGTTTGATCCACAACGTCACAAAAGAAGTTGTGAGGGTTAATCCAACTCCCTGGATATAAGGGGAATCAACTGTCTATTTTCTAGGTGTCTATTTTCTAGGTGGTTGCTATTTCTAAGATATTGGATTCAGGCTTAATGCTATAAATACCATAACATTGCGATTTAGAGAATAATCTAACTTTAATACATAAAACTACATATACAAAACTTTTCATCTCTACGTGAGATAATTCTACATTCTATAACAAATTTTAAATCCTCTGACAAATCTTAATCACAAGATTAAAAATCAAGATAAAAATTAACTTAAATACCCACAATTCTCCAATTAATTTATTTAAAAAATCAAGATAAAAATTAGGATATGAAGCAAAACAAGTGAAATTTTACGAGATAAAAATGAAAACCTCATTAAACATGTTATGATGTCAAACAAGTAGTCAAACCACACTTCATCATTTCAAACTACCATTACTCATTTTATGTAGATTTTTTGCTTTAACAATCACTTATGAACTGGAATCGGCTTTTAAGTCAAAGAACTTGTTTTTTTCAGTGTCGACGTGTCAGTGTCGTGTTTTTGGTTTCGATTCTTCATGAGTAGTATCTTTTCAAAAATAACTCATAGGTCAAGACCTTGATTTAGTTTAATAGTAAGAAAAGTAAATTTGAAAATCTGAGCTATTTTCTATCTCGCATATATATGTTTGAGTTTATTATGATGTTGTGGTCTGATTTCCTGTGTGCAGGTTCAACTATGGATGACTCTTTTTGCAGTTCACTTCCATTATTCTTTAATACTATGTTTTCTTTAATAACAACTATGATGTATGTATTATGATTATTGATGCTCTGTTAAATAAAATTGAAAGCAAACTGATCAGCTGAACTTTTTTATAGATGAATTTAGAGGACTGTTTAACTATTTCATAATGTATTTGAATGACTGCAATATATATGAAAGAAGATATATGATTCTTTAACATGGTATTGTACATCTGATACACTAAAATAATCTAAATAGATTTGAACACAAGTTGACCTGTTATGTAGTGACATAATATCATTATTCTTTTTTATGACAGGTTTGTTATGATGTTCTGAATATCGGCATTGATTCCATTCCATATTCGGTGAATGAATTGATACAATATAGTACAAAGTTGCTGATTGTATTGCATCAACTGCAAATTTTGTTGATTTATGAGGTATTATAAATTATTTATGCGATCTCTGATTATAAGTATATGAAATGAAATTCCTTCTTATTTGGCCTTCTTTAATTGAAATGATACTTTAGATTCCATATCAAGATATTGTTTATGTATTAGGAGGAATAAGCTTAGAAGGCAGTGGAATTGCAGTAAGATGGTTAATGGCATGTGCTTCCATGTTAACATGTTCAAAGTAACTCATATTTAGCTCATTCGACCAGTTAGCAGATAGTCGTTGTTTGGAAGACACTTCGGTTGTTGAAATCGGTATCATTTCTTTCGAAATTGCTTGCTGATTGTTACTCATGTTTATCTCCTGATGCATTTTAAGAAGTGTATAGTATAGAATTATCATTTTTATTGTTTCATGTCCATAACAAATGGCTGTAGAAAATTCAGCATGACATGATTATTTTTAAACTTATAGTTTTACTTCAAGCATAAATAAATCAGCTTATTGTTGACATGTTTTCTTAGACAGCTACCATATATTGCTTGATAAAGCCTATCAACATAAAAAAAACCAATTAAAGAGTTGAAAATGGCAATGCTTAAGTTGTTATATGATGTGAATTGTTGGGCTTGAACAAAGTAGCATGGGTTCCAAATATGATCCTTTGGTGTCAAAACAGGAACAGAAAGTGAAAAGAAAACCCAAACTGAAGAAATTCGATTATGAAGCTGGAGGTTTGAGATAAATGCGTTATTATTGGAAACTGCTTTTACCGCATTTGTGGCTTCTGCAATATGTTGTTGTTCCACTGAATCTTTAAATTAATTGGTTACAAGTTTACGACAATATTTTCCGAGTCAAATGCATATAACACTTTTTTTTCTTCATAAAATCATATAAAACTTGCTACCTGATAGATGTTTAAATGAGTACTTTACGATTGTAGTAGTTTTTATTACTAAAAGCTGTTGTAGTTAAATAAGTAGACTATTGGATATATGTTTGTGTGATTGATAGAAACTAATATGCCAATGTAATTCCAGATATTAATGTCTGGATATTAAGGGTTTCTAAATTCAAAATCATATTATCTCTGCAAAGTATTATTTTCATATATATGTTATAGCATCTGTCATACCCCAAAATTTGCCTATCAAATTTTTTCATATTTCAATCCATCTGACTTTCAAAATGCTCAAAGACATACATGCAGTCTCTCTCCTAAACAACAGCCTCTAAATTAGGGTTTCTGATTTAATCAAGGAATTTGAACTTCTGATACCTCAAGTGGATTCCATAATCTCTCATATGATTCAAAGTACCCTCATGCCAGGTTGCAAGCTCCAGTTCACAAGATTGCTCAGTCAAAAATTCAAATGGTCAACAGTCGACTAATTTGACCTAAAAGTCAACTGTGGTCAAAATACAGTCAAAACTTCTGATTTTTGGAGAACATCAACATTTTAATGTTAGATTCATCATTTGATCAAAGGTTGATCATGATTCATCAAGGAGAGTTCAGAGATCATCAAAAGGACAAGTTTCTAAATTAGGGTTTTCACATGGAACATCAAAAAATTTCCATCCAGAGCTCAATTTGAAGGAAATTGAATTCTCTACAACTTTGTCTCTCACACGCCAAGTCTAAAGATGTTTCATTTGAGAGATATGGATCAAAACATTATAGGTCCTTTTCAAAAGTCAACCAAAAGTCATCTTTTTCAAAAGAGCACAAAAGGAGCATGGAAAATTATTTTGACATGAGACCAAAAACACTGGTTAGAGGACTCTTCAAGGTTTCCAAAAAGTCTTAGATCTCCTCCATACCTCAAAAATTGAGGGAGATATGCCTTGTCAAAGTCGGGCAATTTCAAGGGAAAAATGTGAAGTAAAACATGGTTCAAAATGAATTTTCTTGCAAATGGGCCCAATCCTTTTTTATTTGATCTTGCTCCTCAAGTCACTAAGTATACTCAATCTCAAAGCCACAAATTTGTGATGAATATTTGAATTTATTTGATTTTTTATTCATTAAAAAATATGATAAAAATCAAATAATCAAAAGATTATGAAAGGGGTTGATTTGGATTTGATTTCCAATCAAATTCAATCAATTAAAAATCATATTTTTTTATCCAAATTTGTGAAAAATAATAGTGATAAGAGAAGATTGAAATTGGACTTATTTTAGAAATATTAAAAATCAAATTTCCATAGAACTTTCAATCTTTGATTAAAAAAGATTTAATCAAATTTGTTTGTTACCCTAAATCCATATCTTATATATATATATATATATATGCACTATTCAGAATTGGAATAGGGGATTGGGACAAGGTTTGCAGCCTCGAGAAAGAGCAGAACATCTAAAAAAAAGGGTTAATAGTCATTTGCCCCTCTGCAATAGTAGCGATATTCGGTTTACCCCCTTTTAAAAAAAAATTGTATTACCCCTGTAATATTTGGGTACCCCCTAAACGTGTAAAAACCAGGGAGTAAAATCAAAAAAATATATTTTACAGGGGGTAATTTTCCCTCTTAGGGGGCAAAAGACTTACAATTTTAATATTATAGGGGGTAATATAAAATTTTTTTTTAAAGGGGGGTAAACTGAATATCGCTACTATTGCAGGGGCAAATGACTATTAACCCAAAAAAAAAATTCTTGAAACCGGGTAGGATTAATTTCGGAGTTGCAGCCATCTTTAATGGTCTCTAAAGATCCAACAAGTCAGCTCGTGGTTCTCTGAAGCATTTGCGATTATCATCGTCCATCGTAACGTCCAAAATCGTGTCTTAAGAGCTCACGGTTTGGTTTATCTTTCTCTGCATTCATCCCTTTGATTCCTGCATAATTAACATGATTTGATAGCATACATATGTTTATAATGAGATTTCGAAGCTCCTGGCATAAATCGATTACAGTTTAAGCGTAGGTATCCCAATCCGCCATTGTTAGGGTTATATAGCTCTCGAATGGGGGTTTTGAATAGGAGCAAAATCAAGCCAAATCGTGGGGCTCATCGGATTCGTAGCATAATTTGTAGTTGATCTAAGTCTTTGTTTATGATTCATCGTGTTTGTATCGCGAATTAGAAATTTGCAGGTTTGGCTATGGAGGAAAATCGCAACAAGATGGTAGCAAGGTCGCAGCCATATACAGAGTCTGAATGGAGAAGATGAGGCTCTTGGGGCGCGCGTTTGGTTTTGAATTTTTGAACAATTAATTTTTATATATATTAATATTCGTGTGTTATATTGGTAGCGAACGAAAATGGCATAGTGGAGTAGAGACGTATCCAAAGGTCTTCAGGCGAGAGAACGCAGGATCGATCCCTGCCTCCGCCAATAATGTTTTGTTAACATTATTTTCTTCTTGATCCATTGCAGATCCAGCGCGGCTTGCCTATTCACGCGTACCATATGCACTCACGGTACCAGCCTTTAGATCAAGGCTAAAAACGATCCGACGTGCCAGAGCCTACAAGCATATAATGATCCATCATGGCTCCCCCACACTGAATCCAGCCCGGTTTATTCTTTATTTTTTCTTATTATTTTGTTTAATTTTAATTGTCTTTCTTTTTGTCTTTTAAACCTTTTTCTTTTCTTTCCAAAACTTACTCTTTTAAGAAAACTTTTTTTTTTATTACTAAAAATGTTTTTAATTCAATTAGGTTAATAATTTGATTAAATAAGTTAATTAGGATTATAATTTTATTTAGAATAATTAGGATATTTGATTTAATTAACTTAGTAATTAGTTTAGGTTTTAATTATTATATTTAATTAATTAAGTTTTTAGCCCCGATTAGTTTAGAAACCCTAACAGCCTTAGGTATCTTTAGGTAGGTGTTGTCCATTAATCGAGTTTTCTCATAAAACTTTCATTCCCTAAAAATCAGGGTTTACCCTGAACGTCTTCAAAACCTTTGCCTTTTTTAGAGCCTCTTTTATTTCTTATCAATGCCTTTTATTTGCCACAAAATTTTTCTACCTTTCTCTTCTTATTTTTTCAGGCTTAATCAAAGGTTCTTCAGCCACGCGCCACACTCGAAAAGCTAAGTGTCTAACCCTCTTTTGGTTTAAAATATCATTTTAGCTTTTATTTTTCCCTTTTTGATTAAAATAGGATTTGTTGAACTTGTAACGCACTCACCCTTATTTATCTTCCTCTTAATTTGTAGGGTTGATCAAGGGTTCGAGGAAGATAAAGGGTCAAGATAATTATTCATCCCTCTTATTTTTTTTATTTTTTTTCTGTCTTTTAATTTCCCCTATCCCCGCAGGTGTTTATTGTAATAGCGTAGGACATTTATCTTTCCGCCTTTAATTTCGGTATGATTTTAACTGCGTGGTTAGTAAATTAGGGAGTGCAAGATCATCAATCAAACGTTAGATCACTAACAATACAAGATTAAATATTCGAACTGAACCACGTGATTGTTGCACCCACACACCTTTAGGGTGATCCCTCTTGTTGCCTTATATTGTTGCCTTGTTGCCTCTAAATATACTAAATAGTCAAAGTCCCTCGATTCCGAGGATACCTAAAACAATGCTACCTCAAAGTTATTGAAACTCCCTCGAATTTGCCTTGGAAAAATAAAGATGATTGTCCTATTGCTAAGGTATCCTCGCATGATGCCTAAACAGATAAAATGACTATTATATCCTTCCCTTAGACTACCCGCCCTCTTTATGGCAAGGGACAGTCTTATGGCGAATGATTACTCGATGACCCTTTCAACATCCAATTGAAAGACTTCCTGCCCTCTTATGGTATGGATAGACCCTTTCGCCCGAAAGACTAAAAGAACAAAACTTTAAAACTTAGGGTAGTTGCTACTAATTGCTTGCTCTAAATTCAAAATCTTTTTCCCACTCTTTTCAAAATCAAATTCAAAAAGACTACGCTTATTTACAAGCTAAAGTTCTTCTTCAAAGTTTTTACTTTTCACACCTCCTTTTTCAAACAATTCAAAAGTGAGCTAAGCAATTAAGAGCCCATGGATAACCATGGATGCAAAGGGTGCCTTACACCTTCCCTTTGCATAACTTACCCCCCGAACTCAGTTTCTTTTAAAAAGGTTTTTCCTGTTCTTTTAGCCTTTCCAATTGGATAAAATAAAAGTCGGTGGCGACTCTTGCTATCCGCAACATTTCAAATAAAGTCAGTTCACCGTATTACAGCATCGTTAAATGGTTTCAGTATAAAGCATTTCCATTCAGTATAAAGCATTTTGCTTATAAGTGTATATGGTTAATGCAGTAGTATTTCTAAGTTACTTTGATTATTAAGTACTTTTATAGAGGTGTGATTTCTGGGAGAATTACATAAATCACACCTCCAAATGTGACATGGAATAAATCACACCTCCAAATGTGACATGGAATATAGTGAATATGGTGGTATGGTAACTCATTTAATTTTAAAATAATAAATTTACCTTTATTTGCTAAACTATCACATAAACTTCAACATTTTAATTGATATTCATATTATGTTTCAAGCTCTGCAAATATAAAAAGAAATCTTTATAGTTTTACTGCATTATTCAAGTTACCTCTCAAGCATAGTTTTACTGCACTATTCAAGTTACCCATCAAACTCCATATGAACCATTTGTTTCAAGTTCTGCGCATTGCTTAGTAAAGAATAATCTATTGAAGTATGTTCACCATTCACCAACAACATTTTTCTATAATAAAAAACACTTGGACATCACTGTTTTTTCAATGTATAATATGGATCTTTGATGCCAAATTTTGTAATTATATCTACCCTTCTTCATCTTTTAATATATTCAAAACACTTGGACATCACTTTTATTCCAATGTATAATATAGACTTTGATGTCAATTTTTTAATTATATCTACCCTTCTTCATGTTTTAATATATTCAAAATTTTCAATTTTATTAAAATAGAATAAAACAAAAAAATTGAATCAAAGAATAAAGCAATTATATATATATATATATATATATATATATATATATATATATATATATATATATATATATATATATATATATATATATATATATATATATATATATATATATATATATATATATATATATATATATATATATATATATATATATATATATATATATATATAGTTTTTTTTAGATAAATAAAAAGTATAAATGAAAAGGCATAACACAATATTAAAAAAATCATATAATTTTATTAAATAAGTAGTAACATGTTAAGCAAATTATATTTAATCATTATGATTAAATCTAGCGTAAAAGAGATATATTTTTTAAAATAATAATTTATTACCGGTTTTAAAATGGTCAATCTATAATATAAGAAAGTTCTATCTTTTTGAACTTTCTATGTGGTGCTGCCAAGTGGCTTAGTCTTAGAGCAAAATTTGTTTCTTCTTGATGCGCCATGTGTAATTTTGATGATTAATGAAGGTATGTTGTTCCATATTCCACCATTGATGTCTCATATAATTGGCATTAAGTTCGGTTTGTCCATGCAGCTTCTATGCTCCATTATTATATGTTACAAGCAGAACTTAATGAGGACTTTATATGCTTCTTTCCATTCAGCTTCAGCATCGGTTATGGTTATGTAATGAATAGTGGAATGAAGAGTTTGTAACTCCTACATGGTTCTGTTATTTATAGTATCGGTTGGCTACACTTTTCTGCAGTATCATACCAGTGTTCAATATGGCAAGACCATTGTGACCACTGTGTTTCATTTTCTCTCGCTCTGGACGATAATAGAGAAGGTACATAACACTATTAATGCAACAAGAGAAGGTGACAGACAAGAAAGTAATTCAATGGATGTTAACTCTACATGAAATATTTTTGTGAATATATATCTCCTATTGAATGTTTTTCACATGTAGAAAAGTAAGATTATATCATTATAAAATGATTCATATTTCAGGTCTCGACGTGATTCGAACTGATAGAGAGTTTGTCGAAATTCTGGGATATTCTCGCTGTTTATGCTCGGATAGATTCATATGTTGGCTATGGTCAAGGTTGGTCATTAGATATGTGATCAATATGAATCTATAATGTAATCATAATTTCGAACTGATGTAAATTTCTGGTTATCTTTATATAATCTATGCTCTCCTATGATAAACTTCACTTTGATTGCTTGGTTCAGGATTGTAAGCTTCATTCAATAGCATCAAGATTCAGATTCATAGCAGCACATGAGAGAAATGACCCAAGTGGGGATATGGGGAATGGAGGTAGATGTTTTACAGCCTCACTTCCTATTTATATATTTTCATAGCAGCACATGAGAGAAATGACCCAAGTGAGATTTTTTTAAATTCAATCCTCACATTAAAAGCCGGTTGCGTGTTTCATTGACCTGCTTGCAGTGCTTGTGAAATCAATGCTTATTTATATTGGTTACTATATTAGCTATGAAACATTGGGGCTGCAATATTCCCTCTTGATTGGTGTTGCAATGTTAATATTAATACCTCACTGTTTATTCTTTTCTTATATCAGAGACAGGTTGCAAAAGATTCTCCTCGCAATCAACAAGGAGCAGTTGGTGAAAGTAATGTTCAAAATAATTGTTCCAAATCAGATCAAGGTGGATTAATTGAACTTGAGAAACTGTTAAAGCAGAAGACTTTCACCAGGCATCTTTCATATCTTGTGGATAAGGAATAATTGTTGTTGGTTCTTAGTTGTTAACATAATTCTCTTGAGCATTTAATAGTTTTATTTATAGAAGGCTGCATATAACTTCTTATTCAAAGAATAGATATGCATATAAACTATGAAACATTGTAATGGTGTTTTTTAGTAAAATGTTGGTTGTGTCAGTTGTTTTTATAGCATTCTTTAGCATGTTTATGATTTTTTTTATCATACATTGCTATATTTTGAGCATCCTTTTATTTTGTATCCTATCATTTACTATAGTTTTTGAAGTTGTTATTGAGATGAGTTTGATTTTCTTAACATTTGAGTCTCCAATTTTTTCCTTCAAATCTTTTTTATATTTTTAGTTGCTTTCTGTAATTTGTATTTCGTGTGTAAATTCATGAAGTTCATTCTACAATGAGTATTGCCTCTTCCTAATATCTATATAAATTGCATTTCATTATGAGTTCTTTGATTATGGTATACTTTTTGTGATGTTTTTTGGTTGATTCATTATGTGTTTTCGATCTATCTAACAGGTCTGAGGTTGATCATTTGACAACCCTTATGCAGTCAAGGACTATAGATGCACCTTTTAGGGGAGAAGAGAAGAGTGAAGCGGGTGCTCTTTGTTAAATTGTGACACGCGGAAGCATTTGAAAGATGAAAACAGAAAAAGAAATATTATTATTGGAATTGAATGAATTGATAATTACAAGGTTTTGCTATTAATAGCAATAAAAATAGCCGTTGGGCTAACTTAGTGGAGCTAAATATGGAAAACAGTTACACAATAATAAAAGGGCTTTTGGACTATTTGTAAGTGGGCCTTTGAATGTTGACACCCCCCCTCAAACTGGAATGTATGTTGAGCAGGCCAAGTTTGGAAACACAGGAAGAGAAGGGTCCAGGATGTAATGACTTTGTAAAAACATCAGCTACTTGATTGGCGGAGTCGATGGGCATGAGGTGAATTGTGTTGTTCTGGATTTTGTCCCGGACGAGATGGCAATCCATTTCAATATGTTTCGTACGTTCGTGAAAGATTGGGTTGGTTGCGATTTGAATGGCGCTTTGATTGTCACAGTAGAGATTGACTGGTCCCGGATGTTGAATTCTGAAGTCACGAAGGAGGAAGAGAAGCCATTGAGCTTCGCAGGAGGTGTTGGCTAATGCGCGGTATTCTGCTTCTGATGAAGAGCGTGATACAACGGGCTGCTTCTTTGTTTTCCAACTGATTATGTTGTCTCCGAGGAAGAAACAAAAACCGGTGGTGGAGCGACGGGATGTTGGGCAGGCTCCCCAGTCTGAGTCTGAAAAACCAGTGAGCTGGTAGTTGGAATTGCGTCTGAAGAGCAGTCCCATTGCCGGAGCATTCTTGAGGTATCGTATGATTCTATGTGCGGCGTCCAGATGCGTGTGAGTTGGTCTCGTCAAGTATTGGCTGAGCCTGCACACGGAATAAACGATATCAGGCCTTGAGTGCGTTAGATATAGAAGCTTACCTATGATGCTGCGGAAGACTGATGGATCTGGTAGTAATGCATCAGTGTTTGTGTCTAGTTTGATGCCTGGTTCTAATGGTGTGGAAGCCGGTTTCGCAGCAAGGAGTCCTGTGTGTTGAAGGAGATCAAGGCAGTATTTTCTTTGACAAAGAGTGATCCCTGTAGAGGAGTGAGCTATTTCAAAACCCAGAAAATATTTAAGGGTGCCCATGTCTTTGATGCTGAATTTTGTATCAAGAGTGTGTTTGATCTCTGTGATGTCTTGGAGGTTTGTACCTGCAACAATAAGATCATCGACATATACAAGAATCACAGTGAAACAAGGTGAGTTAAATTTAGTAAATAAGGAATAATCAGATTTGGATTGAGTGAAGCCCATGTTCAGGAGTGTTGTTGTCAGTTTTTGATTCCACTGTCGACTGGCCTGTTTCAAACCGTAGATTGACTTTTTGAGTTTGCACACCATGTTTGTAGGTAATTGCATTCCTGGTGGTGGTTTCATATATACTTCTTCAGTGAGATCGCCATGTAAGAAGGCTGTATTGATATCTAACTGATGGATGTGCCAGTTTGAAGTGGCAGCAATGGAAAGCAAGATTCTAATGGTTGTCATTTTTATGACAGGACTGAATGTCTCCAGGTAATCTAATCCTTCAGTTTGAGTGAAGCCACGGGCAACAAGCCTTGCTTTATGTCTTGCTATTGTACCATCCGGAGCAAACTTGAGTTTGAATATCCATTTGCTACTAATAGGTTTTTTGTGTGGTGGAAGAGGAGAGATTTCCCAAGTTCCATTGACATGGAGAGATTGAAGCTCATCTTGTATGGCCTTGTGCCAAGAGGGATCAGTTATGGCAGTTTTATATGATGATGGTTCAGTAGCAGTGGAGATGTTAATGGTGAATAATTTATGAGATGGAGATAAGTTATCATAGGAGAGGTATGCTGCCAGGGGGTAAGGTGTGTTGATTGATGTAGAAGGGGATGGTTGATGTGTTTGAAGAAGGGAGCAATGGTAGTCTTGGAGGTATGTTGGAGGTTTGTGTTGTCTAGAAGAGTGTCTTGTGGGAGGTGGTGTGTGGTTTCTGGCAGTGGTTAAATTAGGGTTGGTTTGGGGTGATAAGGATGGAGGGTGGGTAGAAGTTGTTTGAGGAGCAGTGGGAGGTGTGGTGTGGCTAGTTGGTGATGTGGTGACTGTAGGATGAGGGGAGTGTGTAGGTTGAGAAGGAGAGTAATCAAAAAAATCATTTATGGGATGATGAATTGGTTTAGGAGATTGATAAGGTGCAGGGGTGGGTAGTTTATATGGGAAAATGTGTTCATAAAAAACAGTGTCTCGGGATAGGAAAATGTTTCTGGTTTTTATGTTATAGAGAATGTAACCTTTCACACCTTGTTTAATGCCCAAGAGAATGCATTTTTGAGATCTAGAATCCAACTTGGTTCTATGTACCTGTAAGCTGCAAGCATATACTAAACATCCAAATGTCTTTATAGCAGAGTAATTAGGAATAGATTTATGAAGAAGAGTATATGGACATTGATTAGCAAGTAACCTAGATGGTAATCTATTTATGATATGAACAGCATAAGATAAAGCATAGGACCAGAATATTTGAGGTAAGTTAGATTGAAAGAGAAGAGATCTAGTGACACCAAGCAAATGTTGGTGTTTTCTCTCAACAATGCCATTCTGTTGTGGGGTATAAACACAAGAAGTTTGGTGTTGAATGCCCTGAGACTGATAAAAGGATTTTAGCATGAATTCTGGTCCATTGTCAGACCGAATGGACTTAACAGTTAGGTTAAACTGGGTTTGTACCAAAGTAATAAAGTGTTTAATCAAGTTAGATGTTTCAGCTTTTGTTTTCATTAAAAAAATCCAGCAAAACCTGCTGTAATCATCTACTATTGTGAGAAAATATTTGTGTCCATTTATAGAAACATGAGATATAGGGCCCCATATGTCCATGTGAAGTAATTCAAAACAAGAAGAAGTAGAAGTAGTACTAGAAGAAAAAGGCAAACGTTTTTGTTTAGCATTAAAACAAGTATCACAAGGATCATAAGTTTTCTTTAAATTGGACAAAGGGAAACTTTTATTTATTTGAAGTAGAGTTTCATAAGAAGTGTGCCCTAATCTATTATGCCATAGAGTACAAGAATTGATATTCGGAGAATTGTGACTAGGAGTTTGTAAAGAAGGTGAGGTGAGGGAGTAGAGGCCATTATGGAGACTAGCTGCACCAATCTTCATCAGGGTATGAGTGCCCTGTATGATGCAGTGAGAGCTAGTAAATAAACAGACACATTTTAAGGAAGAACATAATTTAGATATGGAGATGAGGTTGGTTGAGAAAGATGGTATGTATAAAACATCATGGAGTTGGAAATATTGATTAAAACAAATGGAACCAGAATGAGTAGTATTGATGGTGACTCCATTAGGGAGTCTAACCATGATAGGGGTAATGGGGTGAAGGCTTGTGAATAAAGTTTTGTCATGGCACACATGATCGGTGGCGCCAGTGTCTAAAAGCCATTCATATGATGTATGAGCATAAATATTATTAAGGTTAGAGATACCTGAGTTAGCAATATTGCTAGTTTGAAGATGCTGAATGTTTGGTGTTGTGGATGTAGAGTTGTGCTGAATCAAAGCCAAGAGTGCACGTTGTTGTTCTGCAGTAAATATGATGTGATCAGGGGTATCTTCAACGGTGGCAGAAGTAATGTCTTCAGGGCTTGAGTCATCTGCAGATGCGAGAGCAACACTTGTCTTTTTGAGATAGGGTGGGAGTCCATGTTTCTTGAAGCAGACTTCAATGGTGTGGCCTGGTTTGTTGCAATAAGTGCATATTTTAAGGCCACGAGGTTTGTTGTAAGGAGGTTTGGTGTTGATATCATTGGAGCGACCTTTTGAAGTAGGTTGCTGAACCTGAGCTATGAGTTTGTCATCGGCAATAGGTATAGATGTTTGTCGTTCTTGTTGAATCAGCATAGAAAAAAACCTTGTTGACACTAGGTAAAGGACTCATGAGCATGATTTGGGAACGAACAGGGGCGAATTGATCATTAAGGCCTTTGAGAAAACGGATAACATAGTCGTTTTCTCTATAGGTTTTGATGGTGGGTAATAGGTTGCAGTGACAAACAGGGTTACATTGGCAACTAGGTAAGGGACGAAAGTTATCAAATTCTTGCCATAATTTTTTCAGAGTGGTGAAATATTGGGTAATGGATTGGTCACCTTGTTTTTGGGCATAAATTTCTTCTTGAAGATCAGAGATTCGAAAGATATCACCTTGATGGTAGCGTTCATGGAGTTCGTCCCAGATTTCTTTTGCGGTGTCAATCCAAAGAACGCTTTCTGAGATTTCTTTGTCAATGGAGTTTGTGATCCACGCCATGACCATGTTGTTGCATCGATTCCAGAGAACAAAATTAGGGTTTGTAGTTTCCGGACGAGGGATGGAGCCATCGATGAAGCCAAGCTTGTTTTTGGACATGAGAGCTAGCTTCAAAGATCGAGACCAAGAATTGAAATTGATGTTGTTAAGCGGTGGAGAAACGATAGCTAACCCAGGATTGTCACTGGGATGCATATAAAACGGATCTAGCATATCTTGCTGAAAAGATCGTGATTTTGAAGGATCAGCCATGGTTTGACGTGGTGGGGAACGTTGCGGTGAGGAAGATTGTTCAGAGTCAGACATGAATCAATCAAGAAAGAAAAGGTGGAAGATGGAAACAGATGAAAGAAGATTGGGGAAAGTTGGAAGATTGGGAAAGAGAAAAGGGGCGCAACGAAAGAGATGAGAAGGAAATCAGAGTAATCTCTTCTGATACCATGTTAAATTGTGACACGCGGAAGCATTTGAAAGATGAAAACAGAAAAAGAAATATTATTATTGGAATTGAATGAATTGATAATTACAAGGTTTTGCTATTAATAGCAATAAAAATAGCCGTTGGGCTAACTTAGTGGAGCTAAATATGGAAAACAGTTACACAATAATAAAAGGGCTTTTGGACTATTTGTAAGTGGGCCTTTGAATGTTGACACTCTTCTTGATGAAGACGAAATACTCGATCTTGCAAAGACTATCATGAGTTGCAAAGAGAGTTTCGATACTAACAGGTCGTGAATTGATTGTGAGATGTTAACAAGTTCCATCACGTTAATTCTATTGATTTTTTCTGTGATTCTGTGATGATACTTTGCGGTGAAAGACCATTGTGTGAAGAATATTATATGGAAATGACAATGTTGATCTATATAAGTATTGTCAAAATACAGTCCATGTCAGATTGTTCAACTTTTCTGTTTGCTGTCATTTTAAAGTAAGCAATTTAATAGATACATATCATAGTTCTAAACAAAACTTGATATCTATGACCTACTTTGAATGGTAGATTTTTAAAGAGAGCAAATTATCGCAATACGGAGAATATTCGACAACGGATGCTTGGCTAAGAGAATACCAGGCTCCTGCAATCCGTGAAGCTGACATAGACGATAGTGAAACTTGAAATGCTATTAATGAATTTGATCATGATCACCAATCTCTTGTCAGATCTTCAGCAACTGAATGAAGAGATAAAATAGACTCACAGTGCGAAAGTTTTTTACGCAAGCTAAGAGACCGAATGGATTCCGATATGGTTGTCGTTCTTCGCAAGGCGAATGTGATCATGGCGAGGTTAGAGGCTCTTCAGAAATCAAACATCACGAATCGAATCATGTTGGAATGCTACAGTGAAGAGAGTCATGTTGATAGAACAAGAGTGTATGTCACAAGTGGTTTGAAGGTCAAGCTTAGGGAAGCTTTAGGTGTGCCAAAAGAACAATGGGGGTGGCCTTGACATAACATGGTCAGATGCTTGATCGTAGAAGAAAACATGTATGTTTGTGTTTCTGTGTTGTGTTGTAATGCCTTGTAATATGGTGTACTTTTATTCTCCATGTTATGTGTATCTGTTATGTAAATATTGATACAGTGAGCACTTTGTTATCTATAAAGAAAAGTCGATACATTTTCCGTACTTTTAAATGTGAACTGTAATGCGTTATTTTGATATGATAGTTTTATTTATTATATTTTTTATACAAGATATGATAGTTTTATTTTTGTTTTTACATCTATCATTTTTCGAACAACACATGCACGGTTTGTCATAATTGGTTGACAAATAGAACTTCTAATAAATATTCTCACATAGGCACATTAATTGAAAAGAGGAGAAAGTGTGATTTATTATAAATTCACTGATTTATTTGTGAAAACTGATATGTATATGCATCATGGTTGAATATATTCATAAGGGATCAAAATAATAAATATTTATTGATAGTTTTTTTGAATATTAACATAAGCATTAAGTTATTGATAAATGTTTTGAATATTAACGGGAACAAATTTATCAAAAACGGGAACACAAAGTTATTGATCAAAATAATGAATATTAACGGAAACACGGAGTTACTGATTAAAATAAATAATATTAACGGGGACATGAAGTTACCGATAAAAATATTGAATATTAACGGGAATAAATTTGATATATTAACGAAAATACAAAGTTACTGATCAAAATAATAAATATTAGCAACAACATGAAGTTACAGATCAAAATATTGAATATTATCAGGAACATGAAGTTACTGAATAAAATATTCAATATTAACTGATCAACATATTGAATATTAACGGAAACATGAAGTTACTGATCGAAATGTTGAATATGAACGGGAAAATGATGTTTATTGATCAAAATGTCCCAAACTTTGGCCTAACCTATTGAAAAGATATTTCTATATTTTACACATCTGTTTTTAGGACATTTACCTCTGCAATAATATCTATATTGAACAAAATAACACGGCCACAACAGGTACCCGTGCGGACGCACGGGTATCACGCTAGTTATTTATAATAGTTTTAATATACTATTTATTTAATATGATAATTGCACAATTAAATTTATTAAATCATATTTATAAGTATATATATAAATAAATTATATATCAATTAAATTTTCAATTAAGATTAATGGACCCGGCCGCACGGGTCTTTTATCATATTGATTATTTCATAATCAATATGTTTGAAGTCTCAAGACATCAAAATGTTTATTTATGTTTTTCTATTTACATGTATAAATAAATTTGAAGTTTCAGGACACATCAGTATAAAAATGACATAAATAAATGATGTAAATTTCAGTTTTAAGTGTGTACATTTCTACTTATATATAAATAATTTAATTAAATAATATTTAATTTCAATTTTTTATTATTTTTATTATATTATAATATATCAAATCTTTCACATTTTTTTCACACTTTTTCACTTTCACTTTAATTTTTTTTATATTTATTTATTATTATTAAAGATACTAATAATCTATTTTTTTTATTTTAGTAAAATTAAAAATTTATTTATCTCACGGGTCACTATCAACACAATATCTATTTTATTTTAATCAACCATCATCTTAATTTGAGAAACAAACTCCTTATTTTTAAATATTAATTTTTTTCTTTCTCCTTCCCACGGTCTTCTTTTTGTATGATTATTTAATATAGTTAAATTTATATGATTATTGTTCATTTTACAATTAAATAAATTATTTCAAATTTTGTATTTATATCTAAATATATTTATATCGCATCAAATAATTTTTTTATCTCAAAGGTCATTATAAGAACAATGTCTATTTTATTTGAGAAATTTTTTATTTTTAAATGTTTAATTTTATTTTTTCTCCTTACATATTATTTTTTATATAATTATTTAATACAATTGAGTTTATATGATCATTGTTCATTTATAATTAAGATATTTATTTTAAATTTACACGTGTCTAAATATATTTATAATTAAGTCATTTATTTTAAATTTACACGTATCTAAATATATTTAATACAATATCAAACAAATATATTTAATACAATATCAAATAAATTTATTGTACAACTTACAATTAAGTTAATAATTTTATATTTTTCATTTATATTTTAAATTTTGCACTTACATTTCTTATAATATTATAAAGTAAATATTCTATCAAAATTTATAATTTTTTCATATCTAATAATTTACATATTAATTAATAAAATTGCTCATAGTGGCATTTAACATTGACTTTCACATCATTCAAAATATACTACATCAAATAAACATGTACCCGTGCGATAGCACGGGTCTCTTACTAGTAAATACCATAACATTGCGATTTAGAGAATAATCTAACTTTAATACATAAAACTACATATACAAAACTTTTCATCTCTACGTGAGATAATTCTCCATTCTATAACAAATTTTAAATCCTCTGACAAATCTTAATCACAAGATTAAAAATCAAGAAAAAAATTAACTTAAATACACAGTTAATTTATTTAAAAAATCAAGATAAAATTTAGGACATGAAGCCAAACAAGTGAAATTTTACGAGATAAAAATGAAAACCTCATTAAACATGTTATGATGTCAAACAAGTAGTCAAACCACACTTCTATCAATTTCAAACTACCATTATCATCATTGCAAAATCCCAAACTTTAAAACTCGAAACCACATAAACCCCAAAATAGTTTACATAAACAATAACATTAATTTACATAAATAATCTCGTATCTTACATACATCAAAACCCCTAATTCATGTTTAAACATAATTCATATTCAAACTAATAAAAACCCTATTTTTTACATCCATCAAAGCCCCTAATTCATTTTCAAATCTAAGAATATGGCGTTGGAAGAGTTAACTTGAAAGCTTCTAGACCAACCAATAAAGAGGAAATTTAGAGAAAAAGAGTTGGATTGAAAGAAAAATAGTTGATTTTGATTTGGTTGAGATTTTGTTTGATTCATGTGTGATTTCCAACTATATTTCCACTTATATAACCTCTTATTGCTTGAGAAAACACCACCTAATCCTTATTCACATCGATCTCGATTAATAAATTATTTTCAGGTGTAAATAAATTCCCCATGCCTTGCTTTATCAATTATACTTTGAATTGTGAGATGATGGCATTGCTCCTTTTTCTTTCTTTTTCTTTCTTTCAGGGTGCTGTTCTCAGGCTGCACTCAGTATTTTCAACTTGAATTAGACTTCTTTCATGGAATTTGGTCTCTCCCTTCCCTTTACGTGGCCTCAATGGAGTCACTTGTATATAAGATGCTAGATTTTATGTGATCTTTTAAAATAATAAAAGGAAAATCCTTTGATGCATTCATTGAAGATAGAAGTATCAATTAACAAATAAATATTAGCAGTTTCACCCTTTCATGTAACAAAAAAAGTATAGCATTTTATGATAAGAGGAACTTCTCTTTTTATTTCACAATTGGTAATATGGTATATGTAATAATTAGACACCAGAAACATATACACATTTTCTCATATAAGTTAAAGATTCAAATTGTTTACAGAAAACTACCAGGGTCTAGTATCAGATACCACGATAAACCAGTAACCTAAATGATATGGGAGAACTAAAACGACCACGCCATTCTCACTGGGTAGATACTGGAGGATTATCTTCAGTAGCCATTGGCTCCACCTGAGGAGGAGCCTTAATTGCAAGTGATTTTGGTATGTTGATGTACTCTTGGATACAGCGCTGCTGAGGATGTGACAATAGAACTAACACATGACGAAAAAGAATCCTTGCTGACGCATGTCCACTCTCAAAGATATAACCCTCGTAGTCTGTAACATGTTCAAGAGTATCGACCAGTGTATCATAGACCTCTTGGGGGCAATTGTCAGGGCCAGGTTTGTCATGAAGGTATATGATATCCAAAGTGAAGAGCCTCTGGTTCTCAGGCCACTGATGTTGTGGGCGCCCAGTCGATCTGCAGTAGAATAGAATCTAGAAAGGAATAGCAAACAACATATTACTATCCGTGAGTATATCGCGTAACAAATAAATTTTGAAAACTTCAAACCAAGCACATGATGTCAGATTTACACAAACCAAGATACATGAAATGATTTGACAAACCACTGATGGCACCCACTACTCACCACTCTGAAAATGCGACCCTGTGTACTGGATTTTTTAGCTTCATGAGCAGCAAGTTGGAACAAAGTAGTAAGGTCCGGTTCACTGCTAGATGTAGTAGCCGAAAGCCCTCGCATTGCTGCAATTGTTGACTCAACTTCGCTGCTAAATTCTTTCCTCAGCTGTAATAATTATTAAAATGCAACAACAAAATTCAGTACACGCTTTGAGCATTTATATTGCCATCTATGCTAATGTCCAATGCTAGATAGCACATCAAATTTGAAAGAACAAGAATATTTTCTCAAAATATGAAGATGATAAACAACAAAACATATTTCCATTAGATAAAAATGGCCACATGAATCAACAATGACATATTGCTCAATCAATAAAACACATCTAAGTACAGATCGTTCAACCCAAAACACTTGTAATGGTTTGAGTTACAATTTTCCTTCGTCCTCAACCTCTAACCATTGGTTTGTCCTGCAAGTAGCCTACCCTCCTCACTGTTGCCTCTACAAAACTACTCCGCACCCGTTCAAATCACCCAAAACAGATTTTATCATTTTCCAACAATAAAGGAAAGGCATCCTTCCTATGTTAAAGGAAAGAAATCATTAATTACAAAAGAAATTCATGACCGCTCCAAGGACAACAGTAAAACAGGGTTATATATGATATTGTTAGAGTCGTAACGGAATCTCTCTTAACCAGTTCAACGCAAAGCCCGCTCAATTGAAAAATCAAGTGAAGAAATCCTTCATTAGTTTACAATCTTTATCCATTTAAATCTGATTTTACACTACAATTCTCAGAAAGAAAGGATCCTAAATATGATATACCATGCTTCCATTGCAGTTCATTCTAAAAGATTATACTGATGCAGCAAATGCAAATACACAGATCCACAAAAATTTCAAGAATAATAACAAATAATCAGCGAAAAAAACTTTTTTTTTTACTAAAAAGAATTACAAGAAACTGTAACGAAGCATGGAACCACTATTATATTCAATTACAAAATTAGGGTTTAGGTAAAGGAATAGAGAGAATGATGAATTACCCATGAAGCGGAATTGGAGAGAGTAGCGAAAGCGAAGCGGTGATGAGGATTGATGGTGAGTTTGGCATTGACGAAGAGAACGATGGCTTGTTTAATGGCGTCCAAACGGGTGAGGGGTCTTCCATTGGGTCCAGTGACACCTTTCATCTCAACCATGGATTGAGGATCAACGTCGATGCAGAAGAGTATATCTTCGTTGTCGATTTGTAAGGGTTGCAGCTTGAAAATGCTGCTGGTTCGTGTATCGTTGGTGCCTCCTTCTCCTTCGACTCTTTGTTCCATGGCGCTTTCTTGGTTCTCGTTAGGTTCTGTAAGACTGTAACTGTGTTTTGAAAGAAAATGAAGGAAATGTTTTGAGTGAAATGAAATGAGGAAGATGAGTGGGTTTATATAGTGGAATGTATAGGGTTCAGATTGTTTTACTTTCTTTGACTGGACGGTTGAGATTAGATTCATAGATACATTAAAATAAAATGATGAGATTACTTTCATTTAATCAAAGAGGGATTATAAGTATTTCATGAAAAAAACAAGGACAAATTTTAAGCACTTTAGGTTGGTACATGATCCAATAACAAAATTTTGTTAATTTGTTAAATGGCTTAAATGAATGGAACTCAAGATACTAAGTAGGAGGTGTTAATTGTCGAGAAATGGGAGAGAGTGAGATATGGAAACAAGTGAGTGTATGGAGGGGAGTAAGGGAATTGGATCGTGTTGTGAAGGATAGACCTACAACAGTTAAAGATGGAACAATTACATGTTATGTAAATATCTTATCAGTCGACATCACTAAAAAAAGAGATGGAGATAGCTTTTACTAAATGGGGATAAGTGATGGATGTGTATATTATGAAGAAAAGAAACAAGATGAGAATTTTTTTGGATTAACTAGAATAGACGACCAAATGTGGTTAGAGAATTAGCTAAATGACATATGATTTGGATCATATAAAACATGGATCAACATATGTAGATTCGCAAAGAACATATAGAAATTCCATGCATTTAATCAGTAATATGGTCAACACACAAAGAAAACCAAAGTTTAAACCTCTGGTGGATCAATAAATAATAGCAAACAATTTCAAGGAAAGGACTGAGATGTTTCAAAGCAGAAGAAGGAAAAGAAAATCGTATGCCGATGCAATCAAAAATAATACAAGGTCAAGAGCAACTAAGAAACAATTGAGTGGAGACAAAAAGTCATAAGAAGGAAAAAATGCAAGAGGTTGCAATCATATCATTAGCGATAAGTGAGGAAGAAATGCAAGAGGTTGCAATCATATAAGTGAGGAAGAAATGTTATGGGCAAATAAAGGATTAGTGGGGTGCGTGCGAAACATAGAAGAAATACCATTTTACATCAAAGATTAATTTAGGTAGGTATTGTCACAATAAAAATCATTCCTTTGGGGGAGAAAAGGTGTTCCTAAAAATTGACAAAGACGAATACTTCTGAGAACTAGTAAAAGATTCAAATTAATTATTTAATAAATGGTTCATTGTAGTCAGAGAATAGGAAATAAGAGACATGGCAAAAGCTAGATATATATGGTGCCGCATCTATAGGGTATTTGTCCATGTTTGAAAAAATAAATTTGTGTAGTTCTGGAAACATCCTTTAGAAGATTAATGAAGATAGACTTTGCGATAGAAAACTTACATTGATTAGACATGGCTCGAGTCCTATTAAGGACATCATATAGGAAGAGGAAAATTCTAAGGTCAAATTGGTGCGCTTGATGAAGAAGAATTATTAAAGGAAAAAAAGGGCAGAATAAGTATTGAGGGAGAGAAGGGGAAAATTCAATTGGTTTGAAGTCAAATATAATAAGGAGAAAAAGTTTAAAGGGGAAAAGTCGAATTTTAATGCTAATAATGAGGAATGAGGCAGAGAACAAGAATTACAAGAGTTAGGTGGAGAAACCCGTAAAATTTATTCTAGACCAGGTAAAGTAGAAATGGATTAAAAGGGTGACTCAGACTATGTTTTATCCAAAAGCCCATAATCAAATAAAAAGGAAATAATGAGGTGAGTGAAAAGTTGGGTTGTAACTACGAGGCAGACATTGACTTGGGTTTCAACCCACCTATTAATCTCAACAAGCAAATCTGATGTAACGAAGAATTTCTCCAATCCCTCAACCAATACAACGACTTCTGCACTAAAATTATTAAAACTCGACAGAGGAGCAAATCGAAGAAACATTTGCAAGATTCAAAAGGAGGGGTAACGAAAATACTTGAGCATTAGAAAAGTGTTATCGAGGACCATACAAAATCATCAAAAGACCAATCTTTAACTGGGGAGATTCTGTATTTTAAGGAAATAAAAACAAGAAGATCAAAGATTTTAGAAGAAAAAAGAATGAAGATGAATATGATGACTTCTAGCTTCAATTGTATCACCCGTAATGCTTCACAAAAATCATGTATGTCTTAATTCCAATTTAAATTTCATGGGGAGTGAGGGAAAAAATTGTTAGGTCATTTTTCATGGAGATGCTATAGAGGTGTTCAAATATGTATGGAATTTAGGGAAAGAATTTGGCCTGTGAAGAGAGAGAAATTTTTCAAGAATTGGCAATTAGATTGAAAGGAGGAGAAGGAGATCCCTAAGTTATTAGATCGGGGTTTAGAAAATTTAATTAATCAATTTAATCATTTACAATATTATGGATATAGGTGATTTGGCAAAGAAAAAATAAATTCAAAATCTAATTTAGTCCCAAAAATTAACATTTATGAGTATTTAAGAAAAAAAGATTGTGGTTCTAGATAGAAAGATCTATTGTTTGTTATGGAGTTCTAATGACTTCGATTTCGCCAACAAATTATCAATAGAGATATATGGAGGAATTCTTATAGTATGGGGCAAAAGACAAATTTCAGCTCAAAATATTCAGAAGTTTGATTCTGATAAATAGGTAGAAGGGGGTGGTGCTAAGACAAGATTAAAATAAGGATTATGAAAAGTTTATGCACCATGTGACATCCTAAGAAAAAGAGACTTATGGGATGAGTTATCCACAAGAATTTAAAGAGAATAATGGGAACAAATATGTGTGTTAGGAGGCTTTAAAGAGAATAATGGCGAAATTTGTTTATAACTTGTACCTAACATTCTGTCAAAACAGTAGATGAGAAATAAAGTAGGAGTATAACAAAAAATGTGAATATTGTGCAGCAGTCTTCACATGAGCTGGTAAACCAGGTGAACTTCATACTTCAAATTAAACCTACAATCTATCAAACAAACTCGAGTGATTTGAATAATCAATTTCTTGTAGCTTAAACCTGAATTACAATATTATTCAGCGCAAACTTGAATTGAAGACACTGCATTCAAGTAGCAGAAAAACCAGAAAATCAGCAGCAAATTTCCTCGTTGCTGTCAATACAATACACACAAAAACACTGCTAAACTACTTTGTCAAGCCTATAGTAATTTCTGGAACTTCGAGTACAGTATTTAGTTAAAAATCATATTCCAGAACAGCGGCCAATCCTACCTTCAAGAAAATTCCTACAAAAATGTAAAACAATTGTGTGCATCACTATCACAATAGACAACCAATGAGATAGCACAACCTTCCACCCCAAAATTTGCATATGTGCGTCCCTACTATCATGACACAGTAGGCTAGCCTGTGATTGTGCAACACACTCAACAATATTAGGCAAATTCTTGAAGGTTACATGTCCATATAGACAAGAAATCCTCAACAAATGTATATAACTGAACCTTATTGGTGAAGAAACTGCCAAACACCCTCCAGACAGAAACTAACATCTCTAAGTGAATTCTATGGCATTTTGAAATAGTCTCCATGGCAAGGTCAGACCTTCTCGGAAGTCTGTTTTGAAGGCTAGTCAAAATCATACATTTACCCCCTAGATAAACATAGTCCTCCAAAGCATTACATGATAGCACTGCTTTCATTTTCAAGATCATAATTCTTAGAATGTAGGTAATATATGGCTTATGGGATTGTGGTGTTTGTGACACTAGACTTTGGGTACCATTACCAATGGACATTTCCTACCAAAAATTTGCCAATCCCCTCTGACTGGTTGCTAGCCCGTAGCCAGTTCTAAGCTCGAAACATCCTCTTGAACTCTTGTGCCCCCCTATAACCAAAGTTTCTGCATCCGAATCTGTGCACAACAGATGTCTAACATCACTAACAGTAGTCCAAAGATAGGAAGAATCACTATGCCCAAAATCTAACATCAAATTTACACCGTTATCAAAAAGCTTGTCCAAGCAAGAAGAATAAACACAAAGTCCAAATGCAAAGCCAACGAAATAGCCAAAAAAATGTACTTGGCATTCCACGGAGATGTCAATATAAACTTGGACAAATTCACTTATGATTACCACTACTAGAAAGACGTTCTCAACCAAGGTGTTGATGATCCCCCATTAAAACATAGCCTTGAATTGGTAATCGACAAAATAACGGACACATTTGGGGCAATAACAAAAGCACAAACAAGAATTGGCAAAAGATTTGATAATGGAAGAAGAATTGACACACTAGATATTCACATAGATGGTGAATAACAAATTGGGATTCATCCAACCAATTCTGAAGCATCAATCTCTTCTTGCAATATGTCAATCACATGTAACAATTCAATCCTAATGGTTTAATAGCACCACCAGCACCTAGAATAGCCAAATCTGGTATGTGCATTTTTGCGTAACGTTTTTTCATGCTTCCAAATGGAATTCTTGTCTCATATTTGGTCACTTTCAACTGTTTTGTTTTAAAGCTTTTCAGAGAAAATAATCAGTTTACAGTCAGGAAAATTTACAGTTTAAGAATTAAGTTTTCTCATTGGTTTTTTTCAAACTTTGTTTTAGCGAAATTGTTTCTAACTTGTACCAACATTCTGTCAAA
This sequence comes from Vicia villosa, assembly GCF_029867415.1. Taxonomy (NCBI): domain Eukaryota; kingdom Viridiplantae; phylum Streptophyta; class Magnoliopsida; order Fabales; family Fabaceae; genus Vicia; species Vicia villosa. The sequence continues at coordinate 260,067 of NW_026705158.1, read as the reverse complement.
ACAGTAGATGTGAGACATGAAACATCAATTGAAATAGCATTGCAAGGTTTATAGCAATAAGCAAGATGAAATAAAGTAGGACTTAACAAAAAAAAACGACTAGTCTGCAGGAGTCTTCATATGAGCTGGTTAACCAGATGAACTTCATATTTCAAATTAAAACTACAAGCTATTGAACTAACTTGAATGATTTGAATAATCAATTTCTTGTAGCTTAAGCCTGAATTACAACATTATTCAGCACATACTTGAACTGAAGACACTGCAATCAAGTAGCAGAAAAACCAAAAAATCAGCAGCGAACTTCCTTGTTGCTATCAATTCAACACCCAAACAAACACTGGTTGACCTCGGCCAGTGATTCAAGGTCTCTCAAACAAAAGTCAGGGTACACTCACGATCACTAAAAATTTGGGAAGCTGCACTACAGCCTTCTAAAGCTACGCAAACGCAAAGGATAAAAAATCCAAAAATGAATGAAGAGTGAAACCACCAAGTGATTTACTCTCAACAATATTGAAGGGGTAGTTGCACACTCCGTTCCTTTGAAAAGGTTCATGACAATTTGATAAAGCAGCATCGTACTCTTTCTCTCATGTCAAGATAGACTTGGATTTCATCTACGATAGATGAATTAATAAATCTTATGGCAGAATTAATCAGAACAAAGGCTGTACACTGTACAACAATAGGCTAGAACAGAAATTAAAGCTGGAGTCTTAAACATACATATAGAATAAACCAGCAGTGATGTCCATTAGGGTCTCTTTGGTTGGGAGTAGATGGAGGGGAGGGGAGGGGATATTTATAAAAATATGTGTTTGGTTCATTTTTTATAAGGGAGGGGAGGGGAGGGGAGTGGAGCAAAATCCCTCCTAGACTAACTTTTTGCTCCCCTCCAAATTGGAGGGATTCGGAGGGGAGGGAAGATTCAATAATCATAATTTTGTTATTTTCCCTATTTTAACCTCAATTATTTTTTTAATTCTAAGATTGTCCTTATTGAATTATTAAATACTATATTTTTTCTCGGTATTATTTCACGTTTATTTTTTTTCTATTGTGCGGTTGCTATTTGTGCGTTGTTGCTCTCAGGTGAATTTTTTTCCTTTTTATTTTGTTGAAGTTCCCTTTTTGATATTAGGTTTTTTTTATAATAATAACAACATACTTATACTTATATCAGTTCTTATTTATAATATATGATGGTAATAATGTTTTTTTATTATACTATTAATAATAATAATAACAATATACAAAATATGCAAATATAATATATTTATGTTATACACAAAAATTTTAACTCTAATATTATTTGTTCAATTTTTTTAATATTCTAATATTATTTTATTTATTTTTAATTATAAAAATTATTTTATTGGGTTAGATGAATCATATGATCAGATAATGGTTTGATTTGCGTTGAAGATATATAATTCAACTAATGTGTGTTGTTGTTTACGGTTATATTATAGTTTATGAATGAACAAATTTTTATTTGGTGAAATTTACTCAATACTATTGTTATTTAGAATTATTTTTACTAAGTACAAATAATAATATTTACAAGGATAAAAAGGTAAATTGATTTTAAAATCCCTCCCCTCCCCTTGTGAACCAAACATACTTTTGTTAAAAATCCCTCCCCTCCCCTCCCCCTTCTTTGAACCAAACATATATTTAGTTAAATTCCCTCCCCTCCCTTCCCCTTCATTCCCCTCCCCTCGATTAAATTCCCTCCCCTCCCCTCCCCTCCGTTGAACCAAACGGACCCTTAGGGTGTGTTTGGTTCGAGGTAGAGCGAGGGGGAGGGGAGGGAATATTTAAAATGAAATGTGTTTGGTTTAATTTTTAGGAGGGGGAAGGAGGGGAGGGGAGCAAAATCCCTCCAAATAACACTTTTTGCGTTCCCCCGAATCGGGGGATTCGGAGGGGAGGGGAGGGGATCTGAGTTTTAATATTAATTAAATTAATATATTTACTAAAATATCCTCAATTTTATTTTATTATTATAAAAATATTATTTTCTTTTCATGTTACTACTTTTCTTTTTGTGATTTTTTATTTATTGCTTCCAAGCCTTCCATCAATTTATTATTATAGTTATTCTTCACTTTCAAATTATTTTTTATTTAATAAAAAATATATCTACTATAATTTTTTGTGTTTTATTATAATTTATTTTATGTATTCAAAAGTTGTTATCAACGCATAGTTTATTTTGTGTCGAGAGTTATAATACGAATCAAGTGTACTCAATTTTTTTTAATATTATGCTATAAGTTATGACTTTTTAGTCACTCAGTTATACAAATATTATTTCCAAGAAAATATTTATGAAATTTTTACAATTGAATATCATATCACTTATATAAAATTACAAGGATAAAATTGTAAATTATTATTAAAATCTCTCCCCTCCCCTCGTGAACCAAACATATTTTTAAACGAAATTTCTTCCCTCCCCTCCCCTCCCCTCCCCTCGTTTGAACTAAACATATATATAATTACAAAAAATCCCTCCCCTTCTCTTCCCTCAATTAAAATCCCTCCCCTCCCCTTCCCCTCATTTGAACCAAACAGACCCTTATAGTTTGCTCATTTATCATTGGAAGATAAAGAGATTGCAATAACATGACATTAAAAAAGAAAAATAATCTTCATTTTATGTTTTAAAGAACCAATGTCAACCCTATAGTGGCTTCTTATTTATCAATAAACCTGCTGCTACTCACATCACAGGACTCAGACAATGTGCAATTGTACATGATACATATATAATAACCCCAAATCTCCACTGATTTTTGTGCTTAGATTGTTGTAAGGGTTGCAATTAAATGCAGAAAATAAGCTGTGACTACAATGAGTGAAAGGGTCTTGTAGCAATTTGATTCAGTGAAACTGTATCAAATAAGACATTAATCCTAACCATCATAAGTCCCTCCTCAATTAACCTACAACTAGTAACAAACCCGTGCATACGCACGGGTTCTGTTCGGTTACGCGAATTTGGATACATCAATTATTTTAAATAAAAATGTTAAAAAAAAATTAGATAAATAATTGATTATTTCATATATAAAAATATTTAGATCAATAATAGATTTTTTCCCTATACCATTTTTGGATAAAAAATATCTAATCATAAATATCATTTCTCGTATATAAAAATATTTAAATCAATAATAGATTTTTTTCCCGTATACACATTTCATTTTTGTTTAGGTATCATTTACAAAAATATTTGGATCAATAGTAAATTTCGTATATAAAAATATTTAGATCAATAATAAATTTTTTCCCGTATACCATTTTTAAATAAAAAATATTTGGGTCATAAATACCATTTTCGTAAATAATTGATTTTTTTCCGTATACAAATATTATTTTTGTTTAGGTATCATTTACAAAAATATTTGGATCAATATTAAATTTTCGTATATTAAAATATTTAGATCAATAATATATTTTTTCCCGTATACCATTTTTAGATAAAAAATATTTGATCATAAATATAATTTTTCGTATATAAAAATATTTAGGTCAATAACAGATTTTTTCCCGTATACAAACTTCATTTTTGTTTAGGTATCATTTACAAAAATAAGGGTATTTTGGACTATTCCACAACCATTAATTTTCTTATATTATAGATTGATAGAATTTTTTTGGAAGAAAGAAGTGAGAAAATGATGAAAGAGAAAAAAATAGAGAATAGAGAGAGGTTTGATAAAATATAAGAGTTGTATTATTTTAATAATAAAATTAAGAACTTTATGGTACAAAGACCAAAAAACCACAATTTTAATGTGGTGGCAAAAAATCAAATAAGGGTATTTTGGACTTTTCCACAATCATTAATTTTCTTATATTATAGATTGATAGAATTTTTTGGAAGAAAGAAGTAAGAGAGTGATGAAAGAGAAAAAAATAGAGAATAAAGAGAGATTTGATAAGTTTGATAAAATATAGGGTTAAGTATATTAAGCCCCCTGCCATTATAGCGAGTTTTGGTTTACGCCCCCTGAAGTTTTTTTTTATTAAATGCCCCTTATAAAACCCAAAACCTGGATTTACCAAACCTTTTTACCACATTTGATGACTGGGCTTTGACTTGCTGATGTCACCACATGATATAACTGCATAAAAGCCAACAAAAACTCAAATTTTGAAACAAACTCACCCTCTAACCTTATAACCTTCTAAGCTTCTCTGCAAAGTAAATACGGCAGTCTTTGAAGCAAACATAAAGAGCTCTCTACATCTTCGAAGCAACAGCTTACCCTCCACACTGCATCCTCTTGTATCACAATTTGAGGATAATTTGCACAGACTTAAGAGTGTTGAAAGTACCTCTACAGTGTCATCGTCTTCAATATGCAACAAACTTAATGGCGCGCAAAGCTGATGCATTCTAAAAGAGCAGTCCGGGATTCTCTAGAATCAGAGACAAATGAATTTAAGAAGGTGGATTCTGACTTGCAGTTTCTCATCTTCCATGGGCCTTCATCTACTGAAACTTTTCAAAGTCATATGGAAGATTTGGAGATATGCATTCAAACATCATCTCTCTTCCACTGTTCCCTATCCTATAATAGGCCTTCTTTTTAATACTGAATACTAATATCTAAGGATCAAACCCTTATTACTTCAACATCATCTCTCTTCCACTGTTCCCTATCCTATAATGAAGAATGGAAAAAGAGGAAGAGAAGTCAAATAAATTAATTATAAAACCTCTGCAAATGAAGTATCCATATCCTAGTTGTCAATCTCAAAACTCTCATTGGGTTCATAATTAAATAAAAACTTACATGCGAATCAATATTAAAATGAGGAGCTTACATGCATTATATGAATATTGATTAAATAATAGATATGAAGTTGTAATATGGCCATAATCATGTCTGATGTCTTAATTGTATTGATACTGAAACAAATTAAAAATATGCATCAGGTTAATATTAATGGTTTTGAAAAAAGTCATTTGTGGCATTAGGTTAATATTAATGGTTTTGAAAAAAAGTCTGCATCAATGCTTTAAGGCCTTTTTTCTTTGCAAGGAACATTTTAGTAGGCTTTGTTTGTACTCATAATATCTTTATGTACCAAAAAAGAGAGTTGATTTTTTTGTGCCTTTTTTGTGTCTCACTTCCACCTTGCAATTTATAGAGCTACATCGGCCATCTCACACGTTGTCCTCGGGCAGTTCAAGACTTGTGTCCTACTTCTAGGAAAATATTATCTCTTTGCATCTAATCCCGGCACAATCAGTATCTTCGGTGCATTCACAGCCATTGACGGTATGTCTGTTTACAGTTATCTTAATTTGAATCAGCAATCAAACAAGGGTTCTCCTCGACAGGCTTCCGTCTTACCCAAATCAAAACTTGGCAAAGAAAATGGCAGCACCAATGGCAATGAAGGACATTATGGTGCAGAGTCTGTCTAACGATATACATGAGTATACACTACATGCAGCGATATAACATTATAACCAATTAACCAAACAATTTTTTCTCCCATGTTTCTTGATTCTCATCTAACCATTTTGAGGTGTTAGATAGTGATGTGTTAACTATAATATATGATAACAAACAAAATGTCAGTATACATTGCATGTATTGTGGGAAAGGAGGAGGATATGGTGGTGTTGGTTATGGTGGAAGCAGGGATCGTGGATATGGAGGAAGTGGCGGTGGAGGTGGTTATTCTCGCGGTGGAGGTGGTGGTGGAAATTGGAGGTATTAGTGGTTAAATACCATTCAACTAATTACTTATACAACCCTTTTGCCACATCATCCAGCAAGTCAAAGCCCAGTCAGCAAATGTGGTAAAAGGGTTTGGTAAATCCAGGTTTTGGATTTTATAAGGGACATTTAATAAATAAAAAATTCAGGGGGTGTAAACCAAAACTCGCTATATTGGCAGGGGGTGAAGTATATTAAACCCTAAAATATATGAGTTGTATTATTTTAATAATAAAATTAAGAACTTTATGATACAAGGACCAAAAAACCACAATTTTAATGTGGCGGCAAAAAATCAAATAAGGGTATTTTGGACATTTCCACAACCATTAATTTTCTTATATTATAGATTGATAAAAAAAATTGGAAGAAAGAAGTGAGAGAGTGATGAAAGAGAAAAAAATAGAGAATAGAGAGAGAGATTTGATAAGTTTGATAAAATATAAGAGTTATATTATTTTAATAATAAAATTAAGAACTTTATGGTACAAAGACCAAAAAACCATAATTTTAATGTGGTTGCAAAAAATCAAATAAGGGTATTTTGAACTTTTTCACAACCATTAATTTTCTTATATTATGGAGAGATAGAATTATTTTGGAAGAAAGAAGTGAGAGAGTGATGAAAGAGAAAAAAATAGAGAATAGAGAGAGATTTGATAAGTTTGATAAAATATAAGAGTTGTATTATTTTAATAATAAAATTAAGAACTTTATGGTACAAAGACCAAAATACCACAATTTTAATTTGGTGACAAAAAATCGAATAAATGTATTTTGGACTTTTCCACAACCATTAATTTTCTTATATTATAGATTGATGGATTTTTTGGAAGAAAGAAGTGAGAGAGGAATGAAAGAGAAAAAAATAGAGAATAGAGAGAGAGAGAGATATTTGATAAGTTTAATAAAATATAAGAGTTATATTATTTTAATAATAAAATTTAGAACTTTATGGTACAAAGACGAAAAAACCACAATTTTATTGTGGTAGCAAAAAATCAAATAAGAGTATTTTTGACTTTTCCACAACCATTAATTTTCTTATATTATAGATTGATAGAATTTTTTTGGAAGAAAGAAGTGAGAGAGTGATGAAAGAGAAAAAAATAGAGAATAGAGGGAGATTTGATAAGTTTGATAAAATATAAGAGGTGTATTATTTTAATAATAAAATTAAGAACTTTATGGTACAAAGACCAAAAAACCAGAATTTTAATGTGATGTCAAAAAATCAAATAACGATATTTTGAACTTTTTCACAACCATTAATTTTCTTATATTATAGATTGATAGAATTATTTTGGAAGAAAGAAGTGAGAGAATGATGAAAGAGAAAAAAATTAGAGAATAGAGAGAGAGATTTAATAAGTTTGATAAAATATAAGAGTTGTATTATTTTAATAATAAAATTAAGAACTTTATGGTACAAAGACCAAAAAACCACAATTTTAATGTGGTGGCAAAAAATCAAATAAGGGTATTTTGAATTTTTCCACAACCATTAATTTTCTTATATTATAGATTGATAGAATTTTTTTCGAAGAAATAAGTGAGAGAGTGATGAAAGAGAAAAAAATAGAGAATAAAGAGAGATTTGATAAGTTTGATAAAATATAAGAGTTGTATTATTTTAATAATAAAATTAAGAACTTTATGGTACAAAGACCAAAAAACCACAATTTCAATGTGGTGGCAAAAAATCAAATAAGGGTATTTTGGACTTTTCCACAACCATTAATTTTCTTATATTATAGATTGATAGAATTATTTTGGAAGAAAGAAGTGAGAGAGTGATGAAAGAGAAAAAAAATAGAGGATAGAGAAAGAGAGAGATTTGATAAGTTCGATAAAATATAAGAATTGTATTTTTTTAATAATAAAATTAAGAACTTTATTATACAAAGACCAAAAAACCACAATTTTAATGTGGTGGCGAAAAATCAAATAAAGGTATTTTGGATTCTTCAACAACCATTAATTTTCTTATATTATAGATAGATTGAAAGTCCAAAACTACCTCGGAAATCTAATGTTTAGTCTAGACTGCAGTTTAATATACGATAAAATAGAAAAATAGCATGGTGGCCTGGTGGGTAATGGTTAACTTTTGCACAAATCCAACTGGTAGAGCTATTAGTAAATTAGAATCTCTTCTACTCTTAAACCCACATCTCTAGCTCATTCCATATAGGAGAAGATGAACTTTGGATTTTTATGATCTGTTACATGTCCACCAATATATCTTTCTTTTAAATTGCATCTCGTTCTCCTAAGTCCTAACCATCATAAGTCCCTCCTCAATTAACCTACGATTGGAAGTCCAAGACTCCCTCAGAGATTGAATGTTTGGTCTAGACTGCAGTTCTATATACGATATATAGAGAAAAATAGAATGGTTGTGATTTGGAGGACTAATAGTCGCGCAGTTTTCTCTACTTATGTGTTTTATGTTCAAGTCTAGCTCTGAAACAGCAGCTAACTAATTTCTGCATTGTGAGGCAGCAAGCTTCTTATGCAATAAATTATTTTGGGTTCTTGGAGGACACTGGGTATGCTCTCCCACCTTGGAGTACTTTCTCATCGTACATACATGGTCTATAGGTTTATGAAGGAAGGAGTCTAATGTTTTGTGGCCATATATAGTCAATGCAGTTCTATGGTACATTTGGTGGAATACTGGAAACAAACCGCCTTCATATTCAAGAATATACCTCTCCCTTTATAATTGGTAAGAGGCAGAATTGTGTTTACAAGTGACCTCTCTTTGGTTCTCTGCCCACTGTTATTTTATCTCAAAGGACGAGGATCTTCCATCATTGATGCGGAGACATTGAACAGATCTCATTACATGTTTGACCCAGTTTGGTTCAATATTCTGTTACTGTTTTACTTATAAGGATTTTTTTATCTTCAACTAGCAAAAACCACATACATGAATAAGCAAATGAAGGATCAAGATAAATGATCCAAACACAAGGAACATTGCTGAAAACTGGAGTTAGCAAAGAGCGAGAAGACGGGACGCTAGGATTCGCGAGAATTGCAGAGCTAAGAGAGCGAGAGTTGCAGCACGGAGAGAGCGAGAGTTAAATCCGCGTGCCATATTACCAATCCAAACAACTCCATAGTGCCGTAGTGATACAGATTGTGTGCTTCCTTCAAAAAAAATGTATTTCTCTTTAACTGTGTGCAAGAGTAAAATTCCTGCAGACACATTTATGTAGCTTTTTCGCAATTAAGTTACTATGTTACACTCTAAGCAACAGCCTAATAGCTATTTATCAAATACACATGAAGCTGAAAATGGAACATGCAATACTAGACATACCAAAATACATAGAGGACAGAAAGAAAAAATGGGGAAAAGCCCTTTTAAGAAAATTGAAGTTTTTATTGCATTACATGCAAGTTATGCAACACTATCCATGAGCATATGTTTCAAAGGAAATCCACAAGAAAGAAGCACTGAAGTGGCTAATATAAGTGCTATGTATTGTCCAACATTAATTAACGAAAATAAAGAAATCTGGGTATACTAGTGTCAACATTAAACTGGAGGAAGAGGAACTAAATAAGTTTTATTATAACAAAAAAGGCCAGTAAGAGATGTCAAACTCATCAACAATCACTTCAGAAAATTTCTCCTACAGTAGTTTTTGGCATGGAAATTGTAACCTAATAATAAAAGAATTACAAATACCAGGATTCTCACGTTAACGTCGCACTGCATAATGTTTAGGCCACTAAACTACCGCTTTGAGCCTCCATAGCCTCCTTTTCTGTTTCCTTGACGGCTCTAACTAGGGCTCGGGTGATGCCCTTGAGATATAAACCCTTTTCTTTCATTTCTTCTTGCAGCTTTTCTGCTCTTTCCCAATCCAAAGCCTTCAAGCAGAGAGACTGGATCAGCTTCTCGTATTCATCGGCAGAAGCACGTACACTGAAATCCTTCATCTCAGACAACAATTCCAAAGCCTCGTCAAATCTTTCCAATTTGCAATAACCACGGATTAGAGTGTGATAAATTACAGGGCTCAACTTTAAATGATTCTTTTTAGCTTCTTCCAAGATCTTCCTAGCGTGTTCCATCTCGCCTCCATTTGAATAAGCACTAGCAATAACAGAGTACGCGTACACATCTGGTTTCAAACCCCTACTTTCAAGTAGCCTCAAAATCTCCACAGCTTGCCCCATTTCCCCAGCTTTGGAGTAACCAGTAATAACATAATTGAAAACAGCATTTCCAGGAAGTGGACCATCCGCAATCATTTTCAAAACCAACTGCTTGGCCGCATCAACATCTTTAACCCTGCACAATGCTCTAACAACAGCCGAAAACGGCTTGATTGCTCGCTTCCTCCTCTCCACCGGGATATCATTCAACACCTCCAAAGCCAGTGGTACAGTTTCATTTTTATGACATAAATGAGAAGCCAAAAAGTTAACAGAAGACAGAGGCGGATACCTCTTGTTTTCTATTGCTGCCATATACACCGCATGAGCTTCTTTAGCCTTCTCGCCCTTACACAACCAAGACAATATTCTACCAATCTTTTCACCATCCGGAATTCTCTGAGCATCAAGCATCTTCTGACACACAGACCAAGCCAAATCAAAGTCCGATCTCCTAGAAAGTCCTTCAATCGTAAAATAATAAGTGTCCGCATCCGGCACACACTGATACCCCTCGAATTTTTCAAACACCCCTAATGCAGCTTTCCCTTTTCCCAATTTTGAGAATGAGCTCACTAACTCATTAAGAATGGCTACATTGACAACCCCAATTTCCTTCTCCCCAATTTCCTTCACCAAATCCCACAGAGAGTATACATCTTTGTCCCTCAATGAACGACCGCTATTGCATATTGTGATAACAAAAGACTCTAGAACCTGTGTGGTCACCACAAGCGAATTCTGACTCCAAGCCCAATTGAAAAACCTCACAAGATTCTCAACCAAAACAGTTTCTACTGATTCAATAGCTTTGATAACAAAATCCTGACGTATAGTCAAATTCATGTTATCGAGAGAAGACTCAAACGACTCTTCAGCACTAGTCTGCAGAAGAGACACAACTTTCTCCAATTTTTCATCATCAATCTGGAAAGCTTCCGTTTCCTCTTCCTCTACTACAAAATCGTGTTCATTACCGTCATCATTAGGAACAGCGACATCGTCATTTTCGAGGCGAACAGCGTCAAAGTGGTTTTCAGAAGAATGAGAACCAACGGGAACCTCATTTTCAGTAGCGATTTGTTGAGAGAAGAATCTAGGGTTGTTAATAACGTTGGGAAAATGTGGAATTTGAGGGAAACCTAAGAAAGAAGAAATGGTTGATTGTGTTGCGAAATTAGAGAGAGGAACCTGAATTGGTGAGATGTATGCGGCCTTGTAGTTGCGAAGAACAGTGCATCTTTGTCTTGCAAGTATCGACCTCCACATTTTTTTCTTTGGATCTGAAACTATGGCGGCGCTGCCTCTTCTCCGGTAGGGTTCAGTGAGCTAACGAGAAAGTTGCAGGGACATAATTGGAATATTAAAATTTCACTAAGGTTTTAATATTTGTTCTCTCGTCTAATTTGTTCTCTCGTCTAATTTGTTCTCTCGTTTAATTTTTAAGTTAAGATTTTAATTTTTTAATTTTAAACAATTTGGTTTAATTTACATGTAATGGTTTTATTTTGTTCACTAGTAGTACTTGTTATGAACACTGATCTTATAGGTAATCTAATCAACAATATTCAACGATTAATACCCTAATACCCTGTTAAGAGTTTAAGTTCAATTTTTTTAATAGAACTCTGTTTAAACTTTAGCCTTGTATAGAACCCCTATTTTTAAATCTCACACCCTACATATTTTAATAATAGTCAAGTTAACCCCTTGGATAAATGAAGTTAAAAAATTCGGACGAAAAAATGGATAGTATAAACAAAATATCCGGTAATTACTTAAAAGTTTAGTTGTTTATTCAAAATATCGGGTATTTACCTAAATATTTGATTGTTTATACAAAATGTATGGCTCATCGGATATTTAAATATATCCGTAATATTTGTCATGTATCAGGTTTTTTTATGAAATTCAGAAACTATATGATATTTAATTCATTATTGAAAACTCTGATAGTTATAAAAGGGTTCACAATTGAACGACTACGATTTTATGGACACTTTTTCACAATTATGATTGTACCGGCCATATTGTGTGGTCTAGAATGACTCCAAAATTATATAAATATATGTAATGTGTTGTTGTTCAAATAAAGTATTTCAATGGAGCAGAAATTCTTGTAGAGTTTCGGGTTCCGACAAACAGCGCGTGTCTCGCCATCTTGATATCCAAGCTGAATGATTTGTTGCCCGACACAAACAACAAAAATGTAAGAAAGATCGAATTTTGTGAAGATTGAATTGATACTAATGGACGAGTGAAATACAACCTTATTGAGTTGAAGACCAATGAGAATTTGAAAGCTATGTAGAAATCATATTTCTAAGTTTGATGTGACAATTTCTAGATTTGTGGAAGATTTAATCATGATGTTAAAATGTCCAGAATCATGTGGTAGTGCCAAAGTATTCTTATTCTTATTCTTATTATTATTATTATTATTATTATTATTATTATTATTATTATTATTATTATTATTTCCTTAAGTTATGTAATCATTTGTTAAATGTTGGGTTATGTGACAAAATATTATATAATAAACATTGTTGTAGAAATGTATGAGTAGTATACATAATATACAAATAAAAGTGTAATTCAATAAGATACAAATCTATTATTGGTTCCAGTATAAAAATAATTTATATTTTTTATTAGTGTATATTTCATTTTCTGTATTTTTAAAGAGTATCCTCAAAACAAAACAAAAAAACATAAAGTAAAAGTAAAAGTTGTTGGAAACAAAGAAGAAACCTGAACCAAATCGTAAGTTAAAGCCGTTGGAAAGAGATACAGTAGTACAGTTTGAGTGTATGTGTCTGTCTCTGAATCTTTTCTTTGTTATTTGTGAATTGAAAAAAACAAAGCGATGTGGTTAAAGACATTAGCAACCTCTCCTATATCCGTAATCGCACTTCTCGTCCTCTTGATCGCTCTCTTTCTCAGATTTCCCATCAACCTCCCCACTTTACACTCACAGGTTACTCGCTCCCCACGATTTTTTTATATAATTTTATAATTACAGTTATAGGTTAAGTCAATGATTTTGACTTTACATTCTGTGTAGAGATTGTTCAGTACAGAAGAGCTTTCATTGTTCAATGGAACTGATCAAGGGTTACCAATTCTTTTAGGAATTCTCGGGTACTTCTCTCTTTCTCTCTTATCTAATTTGCAAATTCGCTTAGTTACAATTACAAACTCTAATATCTGTTTATGTATCTTTCATTGTATTTTTTATAGATCTGTTTTTGATGTAACCAAAGGAAAATCACATTATGGTTCAGGAGGAGGTTACAATCACTTTGCTGGAAGGCATCTCCTCATATTGCTTTCATCTTTTCTTTTCTTTGAATTCCTATCAAATATGTCAATTTCATCTCATGTTTTTTTTTCTATCATCGTCATTTTAGGGATGCTTCTCGTGCATTTGTCTCTGGAAATTTCACAGGTGAATTACTTTTTTATTCATCTCGTTTTGATTTTGCATAGCCTGATCATATCTACCTTCTAGAATCCTTATCAGAATTCTCAATTTCTGATTTTGTTACAGACTTTCGCCACTACTTGGCGCTGGAAAACTTGCACAATCATCTTCCTTTAGTTCTTTGAACAATATAGTATTGTTTTAATTCTTAATATACTTTCTTACTGATCATGTAGGAGACGGCCTCACAGACTCATTGCGCAATCTATCTAGCACTGAGGTTGTAATTCCTGTTAGCTCATTTTTGGAACATTGACTTACTCACATGATGCTTCACCAGTCACCACTACATCGTTATTTCTGATGAAAATATTCATTTCATTAAATTCTAGTCTTTTAAATATGTAGCCAGCCTCTATTGGCTTCACCACCTTAGAGTATTTCTGTACAAGTGTCGGTGTCTTGTTATCATGTTCTTCTTTCCATGAACTTATTACTTTTACTTTTTTTCCGAACTAATCTGAAATATAGATGTAAACCTTATCCTGAATTCAACTGCATGCAGGTCAAGAGTGTTGTTGACTGGAGAGATTTCTACCACAAATCTTACAAGTGAGTCATATTTCCTTCAATTTGTTACTTCCTTTTAACTATTAACTATCTGAGTAAGCCGTGTTTGTTTGCTTTGCAAGAATAGAATAATACCGTACCTTCTTATGTCACATTAATCATGATTAGGGATGTCAATTGCATCTGTTAATGGGGATCCCTGTGGAGAATATCTGTGCGGAGATCCGAAGTTGGGGATTTTTTTCCCCGTGGGGATGGGGATGGAGGGAAAAGTTCCCCCGATAACACTTTGGGGCGGGGATTGGGAAAGTATCCTCCGTCCCCGTGGATTCCCCGACTCCGAAGATATATGTTAATTTATATATTTTATATATTATATAATTATATAATTTTACAATGTATTAGAAAATGAAGAGCCATTAGTAGTTATAGATTTGTAACACATAATCAACCACTTGCGCTGGACGACATCGGTATTGTGGTAGTAAATTAGTGGAAGCACGGTAGCAAGAAGATATGTTACTATTTATTTATTTTTACATAAAAAATATTAGCAACATCAAGTTCTTTTGATTTATTTATTTATTATTGATGCAAGATGTATTTTGATTTTTTTTATAAAATAAAGATGCAAATATATGCATTTTAAAAAATACGAAAAAAAAAACAAAATACTAGTGTCATAGTTTTGATCAAAAAGTGTAGAAATTTTCTTAAGATTCGATCTCCGTGGATATCCGTGGGGATCTGTGGGGATGGGGATGGAGGGGAATATTCCCCCGTGGCGGGGATTGGGGATGGGGATGGGGACTAAATTTGGAGGCGGGGCGGGGAGTGGAGAAGCATCCTCCGAACAATATCTGCCCCGTTGACATCCCTAATCATGATGGTTTTCTCAAGGATAGGATACTAAATTACCGGGGACATTTCTGTTCGACATCTGCTTCTGCAGTGTTATGTCTCTATCTATTAAACCTTTGGCACCTCAGAAAGTGTTGGTGTTGTCCTTAGTTGTCTACCAGTCCGATAGGATAGTCTGAATTGATGCATTTTGATAAGTGTAGTTTTTGCAGAAATGAAGATTAATTTGATGTTAGTTGAATCAGTTCCCTTTGTAGTGATTAGATATGGAATTTCAAATTTGATAATTTAATCATGGATTGAATTAGCTTGCTAGAATATTTATCCTTATTTATATAGGTACGTTGGTAAGTTAGTTGGTCGATACTACGATAGCGAAGGAAATCCTACAAAATATTTGAAAGGGGTTGAAGCAAAGGCTGCGAGAGGTGCTCAGCTTCTAGAAAAACAGAAGATTGAAGAGGCTAAACAACCTTCATGCAGTTCAAGTTGGAGTCAAGACGATGGTGGTCAGGTATACACCGTCGAAACTAAAATAATTAGCAGTTCAACCTACCTGCATAAATGCAGATTTTGACACAGGTTTGCATGTTTTGGTCAGGTATGGTGTGATGTTGGCTACCCGAGGTTGATTCTGCGACCGATAGAAATGGCTTTGACCGGGAAGATAAGTAAGCGATGCGCTTGCTTTGAAGAGTCTCAGTTAGGCCAATCTGGTTTAGAATTATACGAAGGATGCGACTACCATGCCAACAGGTGCAAAGCTTAGTCACGAATGTAACACCAATAGGAGAATACTTTTTGTCGGGTATACACGTGTTTTTTAATATGTATTTTAAAGCTTAATTTAATGAATCTGGTATACTTGCGAACAAAGTCTTCTACTTTCACAGTGACAAAATGTGTCTGCATCGATTTTGGGATTATCAAATAACAACTCAGATGTTTAAATTGTAAAACCGAATTTCGAAATGCCAATAGTGAACATTACTTATTTCAGAAGTACATTCAATCTCCTAAGCCATATGGAATGAATAATCATATGGAATACATCGTATCGCTTCGGAGGATCATTCACTACAAAATGTCTTTGCACTTTCTTAACACCCTCATACAATTTCATATATTTCTCATCAGATATACCCAACAAAATCTCCTTAAGCTTAGGAATTTCACTAACTTCAATCTGAAGAGAGAATGAATCCCAATTCAGAACATCACTAAAAGGAAGAACATATTGTTGTGATATTATAATAGGCACACACTCTGCATAAATTGCCTCAACAATTCTTGGACTAGCCACTTCATAACCACTTGGACAAATACAGAATTTACTCTTCTTCATTGTTTCATGGTATGAAACATTCTCAGGAAGTTTTTCATAAACTAAAACATCCTTGTCTTTGTTCTCCCAATGCTGGAAAATCATTGGTCTGATTTTGCCATGCATTCTTCCTGCAAAGAAAGCCAAAACCGTTCTGTTTTGCGACGGATAGCCACCAAGTAAACCTTTTGTTTCTCCTAATAAGTTGATTTCAGGAAAAGACGCGTCTTTCTTCGGATTGAAATGCTCCGAGATATTCGCGTTGCATAGTACTCGAATTGCAACGAAATATAATTCCTTAACATACCACGTCGCTCTTGGTCCCTGCGCACAACAATGTAAATATCAGTCTAAAAAAACACGAATAAGCCGAAAATGTGATTGCGTGCAATTAGTGACCAAATCGAAATTACCCAATCATGACAAGAAAGCATGAAATGATCAGCTCCATAACTTCGATTCCAATATGCATATTTGTGTGATATGATATCAACATAATCACCAATAGTTCTTCCCAAAACAGCTTTATCACGAATAACCGGATGAAAGAGATGTTGAATGATCATAACAACGCTAAACGGTAGAAAAAAGACATGAGCTTCATTTGGATTCTGAGTTCTAAACACAGTATTGCTTTCCAATAAGTTGATAAATATTCCTTCCATTGAATATATATTCTTGCAAGGACCATAATGAAAAAGAGGAGGCTCTCCTTCTTCATACACATAGATTCTAAATAGCTTCTCCATCAAATGGTAACTCCTATAACAATTCAAAACAATGAAATTTTAAAGTTTGAAAAAATCAAAGCTAAACGCCTTTGATATTATTAATAAAATGAATGTCTTTAAAGGAACGCAAACCAGATTACCGCACACCGCACAGAATCTAAAATTTGTCACGATTAAACTGTTATTTAACAGAGATGAAAATTTGAGACATCTCTGTTGATAAAATCATACCTATGAAAAGCGAAAGCATTTCTGTAAATGTCTCCTTGTGGAACATAATCATGAGAATCCTCAATAGGAACAATGTCATTGGTTTTCAACAATGCTTGTTTTATCAAAGCTCTTGCTTTTGCAAGACTTGCTTCAACTTTCTTCAAATTTTCATCTCCTTGTATTGATATTCTTTTAGACAATTTGTGCAATTCTCTATTATAGGACATTGTCTCGTGTCTTCCCTCATGCTACATGGTACAAAAACAAAAACATCAATCCAAAACCTTAATCAACCTTAAACTATAGGTGCACAAAACAAAATTGCATGCATAAGATTATTGTTGATACCTTGTATGAAGAAAGGATTGATCCTAAATGTTTCTTATGAAGCCTTTGATAATTCAACTTTGACACCCATTTAAAACCCTTAAATGAATCAATGCTAAATAACACCAAAAAGATAGAAAATGCAAGTAGACTCAATTTTATTTTGTTGAAATGCCACATTTTCTCAGAACTCAATATGGATTCATTGCCATATCTCTCGTTTCATTCTTTGACGAAGTCTTTTTTTGTGGAAAGATAATGTATAATGTGAATTTTCCTAATTTTTTCCATGTGGCTAGAGCACAATATAGTCTAATAAAGTGTATATAAAGTCATTTATCTACAAAAAGACAAAAGATAAATTAAATTTGAGTTTGACTTGTAACCAAAAAAAACTTTTGATTCTGATTTCACCGAGTAAAATTTGGGACCATCTGAGGCAATAAAGTTTGGTGAATTGAGATTAGAAAAGTTTGCATGATAATTCTTAGTTCATTACTTTACTTATTTGGTAGATAATCTAAAACCAGCTTTATAAATAATTGAAGTAGAACTTAATCAATTTAGTCAATCATGGAATCCAATTCATTTAATCTTCTAACTTTTTTTAGCATTTAAGAAAAATGTAACTCTTTCTTTTGAGGAAATGTAGCTAGTATCTTCTAGCAAAAAAAAGAAAAAGAAATGTAGCTAGTATCTTCTCAATAAATTTGCATTAATTTATTTCTTTCATAAGAAAAAAGAAAAAAGTGAATTTGCTTTTATTTATTTATTTATTTATTTTAATAATAATAATACTAATACAAAATTTAAATAAGTCATAAATATCCGAATAAACTAAATATATGAATTTCAACTGTATTCAACATTTTTTTAATTTTTTTAATATTAATTATTATATCTTTTAAAATAAATTAATACTTTTTCAAAATATTAGCTTTATTTTAGTTTTTTCTACTAAATAAGCATAAATATATTGAAAAAGAAGATAAATAAATCTAGAAAAAGCAGTCTTAGTCTATTTTTTTTACGTTAATCTTGGCCAATACCAACTCAAAAGAAAATAAATCTAAAAAAACAATCATAGTCTATTCTTTTTTACATAATATTGCCCATTACTCAAATGTACTAAATAAAAAATTGTAAAGGAAGTAGATGTAAATTGACCATAAATATTCAATGGAGTTGAAATGCATATTAAGCTTTAATAGTTGTGCTTAGCCAAAGCCCTGATTAGGAGGAAAAGAATGATTGTTGTGTTGAATGAAATATATAACAAATGAATTGGGACCTGTGGAATACTCCCTCCATTTTTTATCGTAAGTCGTTTTAGATTTTTTATACCGTTTAAGAAAAATAATAATTGTTGTATGAAAATAAGAAATTATGAAGATTTTTACTAAATTATCCTTCATTAATGATATATGGAAGATAAATTTATATAATTGAAAGGAGAGAGAATAATAAATATTTAAGGATATAATAGGAAAAATATCATTAATTATTCATTGGAATTATAAAGCGACTTATATTTAAATACAATTTTTTTTTTCTAAAACGACTTATAATAAAAACGGAGGGAGTAATATTTTAGAGTGATCATCTTAGTAGCATTCAATAAAGGTTATCCACACCAAAAATATTTTCATAAATTTATTTTGGATTCATCTCCTAGTAATTAACCACTAAGTTTAGTTACTTATAGTATTGAATTTAGGTTTCACACCATACCAAATTGATGACTAAACATGATAACTAATGATCTCTAAAGGTCTCAAAACTCGTCTTTTATCTGGTTTCTTCACTGGTCAACATGTCACAACCTAGCTTTATGGTTGATGCCTCATTGAGCCACATTAAATATCTAATACATAATCCATAGTTGGATTAGGGGTATGTAAAAATATGATTAACTGAATCATATACTAACCAAATTGCATTGAAAAAAACAATTTGAACTATTTAGATCATTAATAAACTAAATAAAAAATTATAAACAATTCAGTTATCTAAATATAAGTTAAAGACCAGTTTAAACCGTTAAATAACTATTTTAAAAAATAATTATTTAAATAAAAAATAGATTTCTTTTTTAAATTTAAAAATAATTTTTTTCTGAAAATTTAAAAAACTAAAAGTAAAAAATATATATTTCTAAAAGTATAAAAAATAATAATTTATGTATAATAGGCCCTAAGAAGGTGCTCTTTATTATACCGTTATAATTTCGATTGAGCTTTTTCCTTAAGTGACTAATATATATACACACTGAATCAGAATCGTAAAAGTAGAACTTTTAATACCTTAGAATTCGAAATTAGTAAAACATAACATAACACCGACTAGTTGATGTTATGTTAATAACTTTATTTAGAGAGAGTTTAATTCTATACAAAACTAATCTTACGTCATGATATTTATTGGCTATTACAGCCGCAGTCATAGACTAAATATTTTAACACAATACCACCAAAATCAATAAATTATGTAATATTTGTTATAGAAAATTAAAAAAATAACTGAAAAATAAAATATATATTTTCTTATAAAAATAAAAAATATATTTTTTTCTTGATTTAAAAAAAAAAAGAAAACTAGAAATAATAAAAGTTATTTTTTAGAAAATAAAAGTTATCTTTTTTCAAAAAAAAAAATCTGTAAATAATTTTTTCCTTAAAATTAAAAAATTTCTTTTTAAAATTTTTATTTTATTTCCAAAAAGAATTGGAAAAAATTGGTTCTAAAAGAGTTATAAATATAAAACCAGTATATTTTATGAATACAAACCGATTATAAACCAATTTATAAAAATAAACTGGTTCTAAATTAGTTTTAAACTAAACTTATATTGTTTTAGCAATTAATTGGTTTGTTATTAAAGTTGTTATTGAAAAATGAACCGAACCATTAATATGATTTGCTCCAGTGCAGTTCATGAACCAAGAATACTCCTACATTAGACTCAGGTCTGAATACTTTTTCCAGAATACAATCACCACACAATCACCACTTTCCTTTTGTTAACATCTCCGCTCCAAAAAAAGTTTCTAATGGCCATCTCAAGGGTTCAGAGGAGTGAGGTGGCCCAACAGTAGACACTAATTGAGCGAGTTAACATGTTGTGAACAAAATATTGAAACAAAAGTGTTCCACATGCTATACATAGATATGAAACTTTTCATACAGTCAGTTCGAAAATTATTTTGTCAGCTATTCGTCGGAGATGTCGTGATATAACTTTATCTAAGAGATTAATTGCCTGAGATGCTAAGAAAATGCAATTTTTTATGTTCCTCTCTCTAATAAAATCTTTCTTCTTCTTTAAAATCAGAGATGGCATGACATGAGTCAATCTATCTGCCATGATCTTGGAAATGATCATGAACTTAAAATTAGCCAAATTAATTGTTGTTTATCAATTTTGAAAAAATTGCCAGTGAGAAATTATCGGGTCGTGTTGCGGATTAGGTCTCTCTAAAACGTTTTGTGACACTGTCTAAAGTTGTACAAAACAATCAGTCAACCACGCTGCTTCCAAGATAAAACAAGTAAGTTCTATACAATACAATTATTACTTGCACGGTAAATAATCTGTCGAGAAGTACACTCTTTGATGGTAAAAAAACCATTTGAATATGGTATAAATATCAATCGTAGTATTGGATATAACAATCAATCGTAATAATTTCTCAAACCAAGAGAAATTCTAATAATTCTCCAAAGAAATTCCAATAATGGTCATTTGACCACTCAAAAATGATTTCTCAAACAAAGAGAAATTTGAATAGTTCTCTAAAGAGAATCCAAAAATTGCGCTTGATAATTTTTCAACTAAAACAAGGAGAAATTAACATAATTCTCTATAGAGAATAGAGAATTCAAGAAAGCACTCAAAAAATTCAACGGGTAAAAAGAAAGGGGGAGAAATTAGTGTTTTGACAATTTGAAAGACGCAAAATTAAGAGAGTGAGAAAGGAAAAATTCGATAAGTTTTTGGTGTATTTTAGAATGAAACAAGGAATTTCCTTATATAATAAAGAGAGATAGCTAAGATATCACACCTAAGTAATATGAGACTAAGGAGTTTTTTCAACCAACACACAATGTTTGACTTAAAGAACTTTTTGAAATTCATCTTCATATATTGGAATATTTAGGGATGGCAAGCTGACCCAAACCCGCAGAGCCCACTCGCACCCGAATCCGAGTCAAGGTGGAGAAAACCCGAGTTTATTGAGTTTGGGTTTGGATGCCACCTGATATTTCGGGTGCGGGTTTGGGTAGTGTGAAACCCAAACCCGAAATCACACCCACTTTTAAATATATAATATATATATATATATATATATATATATATATATATATATATATATATATATATATATATATATATATATATTATATACATACTTATATATATTATGGAAAGTTGTAGGAAAATTGAATTTTATGTATTTTATTGCGGGTTCGGGTTTGGGTGAAAAAACTCGAACCCAACGGGTGTGGGTGTTATTTAGCCACCCGAACAGCCTTTGGGTTCGGGCTCGGGTGCGGGTTTGGGTAGTGTGAAACTCGCACCCAACCCGACCCGATGTCATCCTTAGGAATATTGATATATTGTTCCAATAATCCCCCACTTGAATTTAAAAAAGTGTTTCAGAAGTAACGTCAAACATTTTTTAGATTGTGCATAAACAAATGAGTCTACGACTTGAACCTTTGCGTAGCAAGTAGGATTTCGATTCAACAAAAGTGGCTCAATTGTCTTGAACTCTATATCAGACATCAAACCCACACACAACCTTTTCTTAAGGTGTTTTCTAATAACTCGTGCTTTAATGACCCAACACATGTATCCCAATTTAGTGAAGGCTCTAGGAATTCTGCCTCGAAATTCCATAGGAACCAACCTAAGTTCCACAATCACATAGGTGGGTCTATCTATCAAGAGTACTCTTGTAGCCGGGGTACTCCCTCATACAGAGTATATAACTCATTAAGAGTTTCTATTATCTCATCCTCTTATTATAACACCACATTGAAATATTTAGTCATTGTGTATTTGTTTGTCAATTATATTGGCATAATTAAGGGTATGTAGTAAGGGTGAGCGTGAGGATTTGGTTTTAAAGGATTAATTTTAAATAAAAATCTTAGAATAATATTATAATGATAATATAGTGAATAATAGTATATTATTATTATTAACATTATTAGTAAATTTATTATTAATATTATTAATAGAATTAAGGAAAATGAAAATATATTAGGGAGAAGTTAGAAGGGATTGAGGGAGAATAGAGAACACGTGAAAAGAGAAATAGAGAGAAGGAAGAAGATCTAGGGCAAGAGGGAGACTAAGGAATTATGCCATTCTTGAAGGTTCAAGCTCAAAACTAAGGTAGGGGGAATGGGTAATGGTGATTTAACATAAGACGGTAGTGAGAGTTTCTCCCCTCTTAAGATTTTGAGATTATATTTGAATTCTGAAATTATATGTGTTAATGTAAGTGATTGTATGTTGATAGAGAATAGACTCGTAATTTGAATTCGTGTTTTGATCTGGAAAAATTAGAGTTTTGGGGTGAATGGGGAATGGTTTCGTAATTGAAAATTATGCAAAAATTGGCTCTGCGCAGGAGAAACCAGTTTCCAGTTTTGAGGAAACCTATTTCTTGAGTGAAAATTGGGGTTTTTGGGCTACTAGAAGTGCAGAAACTAGTTTCCAGTTTTGAGGAAACTGGTTTCTAGTTTTGAGGAAACCGATTTCCACCGAGTCGGACAGAAATATTTTTGAACTTCAAAAATTCATAACTTGAGTTGTGAATATCCGAATGACGCACCGTTCCCATAATTAATCATATTTAGTTCACATATCACTACGATGTCTCTTAATCTTTTTACTAAATTGAATTTCAATTTCTTTCACAAAATTCTTAATCATAGCAATTTCAAAATAATATCATTCTTAGTGATTGTGTACAAATCTATTCCAATAGACTAACTAAACCTTGTTTTTATCAGAAGAAAACCATAAACAAGATTTTATAGTTTCTGAAGTATGCATGAAATCCTTCAAGATTAAAGTCTTTTCAGAGGTGGACTATGTTCCACTTCTCTAATACAGACAACTTTAGTGGTGTGAGCTACTCCCAACAACAATTTCATTTCCGTGTATATTTTGAACATTGCAGGATCATAACATACATGACGAGAGGAGCCAGTCCAACCATCAGATTCACCAATCTTGTTCATTTTAGTGATCAAAGCCATAAATTGCTCATTAGTCAGGTTAACTTATGCATTAGGGATAGCATAAGGTTTAAGCCTAATCTTACATTTTTTTAATCATATGACTTAGTTTTTCACAATTGAACCGAGAGAAAAAATTAGTGTCATTTCTTTATGGTGGTGGTTGTTTCCTAACAATTAGAGTAATTGAGGCCCTTTAAGGGCTCTCATTCTTAATTCGGTTCACAATATTGCGTATCCAATTCTTCAATCATTTGCAAAATGGCTTCAAAACTACATTGAATTTATTTTTGTTGTCGGAAACAACAAAGAATTTTTATTTTTAAACTTATCTCCAAGATTTATCTATATGCAATCTAATTTCGGCCTTTTTTAAATATCCAACATTTTTATTCATCATATGTACCTCTTGTTTCCACTGCTACATTGGTAAATCTAATGTACTCCTACATGGTATCTTTCTTCTTTTGTGTGATCCTATTGAGTATGACTATAATGGTGGATTGTCGCTTTCGAGCGGTAAACTAAGCAGTGAAGGAGTCACATAGTTCCTTCTGTGAATCTATGCTCCCGTTTGGGAGGGTTTTAAAACAGGACATAACATGTCCCTTAAGGATTAAGGCAAAGAGTTAATTACAAAAAGGGTTAATGCAAAGAGTTTGCATTTCACAGCTTATTAGGCGTGGTAATAATTCAATATGTTGTTCACATGTTTTACGTGTTCGTCTGAATCCCCTGTACCATCGTAATTTTTTAGTTTTTGGGGATTCTCAAGGCATCTCGAGATCATGCTGTCAAAAATGCGTATGCGGAACGAGATTCTATTTTACTCAAAGGATTATGTATCTACATTATGCCTTTCTCATCTCTAAGAACGGTGGGGTATGACTTCCACTTTTCCCTCCGGAGTTGGGTGGACGAGTTTGATGCTCTCTATTTCGGATTCTAAGATCTTAGGATTTCTCAATGCTGTGAAGCCGCATTTATTGGATTCGACTCCAATATGTTATAAAGATCTTGATGCATAAAGATCTCACACATGGTGCCAGTTCTTAGAGGAGCACACTATTGGTTCTCTTCAATCCTGAGTACCATGTCTGCCAAAGCTTGAAAGTTTTATTGTTGTACTAAGTTATATACATTGTTCACCATATCAGCAACTCCTTGCATGTCTAGGTTAGCTTGTAGTTGCTTAATATTTGATAGCATCTCTTGTTCATATAAAAACGATTACGAATGAGGTTGCTTCGAAGGTCGACATTGGTAAATTTGTTGCAAAGGTTGGAAAAGCTTAAGGGTTTGAAACATTCCCCAATCAAATGTCGAAAGAACAAAATCATGTATCGAAGATCACTAAAACTAAATCATCTTCTTTACTTGTTACTGAACCTTCTTCGTGAGCCATGTGGCGGCCAATCCACTACAACATTTATTGCTTCTGGCAACACTTTTTTATGCAACATGTGTAAATCGTTGCCTAAAAAAAGATTAGGCAACAATTTTTACTTGTTGCCAAAATAATTCTTGCAACACCTCACAAATGTTCCCTAAAATACATCTGGATACGATTACCAAGCCGATCCTATGATTTATATTTGGCAATAACAATTAAATGTTCTCTTAAATGCTTATGGGTACAATTTTAAGTTGTTGCATTATTTGTAATAAAAGGCTACATTTTTCAAATGCTGCATACAAACTTCAATAAAAAAAATTAAAGCTAACTTTCCCTCGCAACATCTTAATATTTTATTTAACCTTTCCTTCAAATATTATAATTTTTTAAATTTAATAATACAATATATATTTTATAAAATAAAAATTATTTTAGAAAAACTTTGAGCAAAGAAAAAAAATTCAACTTCCATCATAACGAGTGTATAAGTTTTATTCTAGACATGTGATTTTTAAAATTCTTGACAAATTATAAAAAAAAGTAACATGAAAATATTTATTATAAGAATATATAAATAATACTGTGAATTAAATAGAATCATTAATTAATTAATAATTTTTGATTATCAAACAACATAAATAATTAATATCATAAGTTATCTTTATCAATTTGTAATTAAATAAAATATATAAATTTTTAAACTTTTTAAATGATAGTATTTAATAAAAAGTGATTTTTTTTATATATACAATTAAAGTGAGAGTTAGATGGAAGTTAGATCCAGTTCTTTGTCAATTGTAAAAAACCCTCCAACGTAAAAAAAGGGTTTTCCCTAATAAACCAATAACCCTCAAAATAGTGTGTTGGATTTCTCCATGTCGTGAGGATTGGAATAATGTGTTTGATTTATAACGAGGGAAGCCAAACCCTTGGCGGCGGGCGTTGATTTCTCCGTTGATAAACTCTGCGAATGTGGTTAGGGTATCTTCCACTTTTCCCTCCGGAGTTGGGTGGACGAGTTCGATGCTCTCTATTTCGGTTAGGATTCAGAGATCTTGGGATTTCTCAATGCTGTAAAGCCGCATCTATTGGAGTCTACTCCAATATGTTATAAAGATCTTGATGCATAAAGATCTCTCACACATGGTGCCAGTTCTTAGAGGAGCACGCTACTGGTTCTCTTCAATCATGAGTACCATGTCTGCCAAGGCTTGAAAGTTTTATTGTTGTATTAATTTGAGAGCATCTCTTGTTCATGTAAAAACGATTACGAATGAGGTTGCTTTGAAGGTCGACATTAGTAAAGTTGTTGCAAAGGTTGGAAAAAGTTAAGGATTTAAAACATTCCCCAGTCAAATCTCGAAAGAACAAAATCATGACCAAAGATCACTAAAACTAAATTACTTTTTCCACTTATTACTGAATCTTCTTCATGATAGGGGGACGATCATATCAATTAAATGTTATTTTAAAATATATATTAATTTAAAATTCAAAGTTGAAAACTTCATTAAATGAATTATCTATCTTGAAAATAACATCTTGTATGTCTAAAATATCTCCCAAAGTATCTCAACAGTCTTAAGTGAAGGACAAAAAAAAAATTAGCATAGAAAAAAACATACTCCCTCCGTCTCATAATAAGTGTCCCATTTGAGTAATGCGCGGTTTTTAAGAAAATGATTGGATGTGTTGGTTTTAGTAAAAAAGTTAATGTCATTTACTAGAATACCCCTATCAATAGTAGTTGAATAACGTGAAAGTTAATAAATAGGGGTATAATAGTGGAAAAATAATAATGATTGATGCATTGGAATTGTAAAAGGACAATTAATTTGAGACAAGGAAAAACTACAAATGGGACACTTATTATGAGACGGAGGGAGTACATAGTACAAAAAAAATTGATCGCCATATATAATTGTCTCAAGTGGTTGAAAAATTAATACGCTGTGTTTTACTCTTGGAATCTTTGGTTCCAATCGTACATTAGCTCATAAAACACTTCAACTGAAATATAGAGTAAGAAAAAAAGCATGATGATCTGAATTCAATCACGTGAAAGAAATGGAAACACAAAAAAGACATAACACATTGAGTGTGGTTACACAAAGAAAGCAAAATTTCCAATTTAAGCAATTCCCACTTTGTTAAAGAGCAAGCAAATTTAGCTGCAAAGAAATAGAAGGCACGTGAAAATACTCACATTGAGTTACTGTGTGTGGTGTTAATTAATGAGAGAGCTACATTGCTATACAAATGTTTTTCTCATGTGTAACTCATTTCCCACGTGCCTATACTCATTTAATTCAACTTGCTCCAACACCTATATATACACTTTTCAAGTCTAGGTCTCATGCATTAATATACTCATGCATGTGTCCTCCTAAATATCTTGTGTTCTCCACTATGTAGTTTTTCTCATATTGTCAATATAAGAAGCTAGTACTACATTGGAATTACAATGAAGAGAAGTTGTTATTTCAATACATTATCTCAAAAATCAATGTAAGTGATTTAAAGTTTTTGCTTTGTTATCGTCTTCGTTTATCGTGTCATTTTTTCTCTATTTGAAATTTTGTAGGAATGAAGAGTCGAAAATAATCAAACAACTTGTTGTCATTCGTCATGAATTTCACAAATTTGACAATAAAGAATTTCAGGTAATATATAGATAGATAGACATGTTTTAATATTGGAGAAATTCTTAGGTAGACACAACTCTAAGAAATAGTTTTACATATAATCAATCATAAAATTTTAATTAATTAAAAAATAAAATTTTAATTTTCTCTCTCCTTCATAATCACAACAACCCATGAATCCAATTAAAAAAGAAATTTAAATTTAAATAAAAAATTTAAATTTTCTCTCTTCTTTATAATGAGTTGTCTT
This sequence comes from Vicia villosa, assembly GCF_029867415.1. Classification (NCBI taxonomy): domain Eukaryota; kingdom Viridiplantae; phylum Streptophyta; class Magnoliopsida; order Fabales; family Fabaceae; genus Vicia; species Vicia villosa. The sequence continues at coordinate 232,148 of NW_026705158.1, read as the reverse complement.
ATTTCTATTGGTTGTGACTAAGAAAAATGTTTTATGTCCGTGTCCAAGGCCGGCCATCTTCAGGCGCAACATGCCCTGTAGCGCCGGGCCCAATATTCCAAAGGCCCCTTTTTTTTAACTACATATAGTATACAAACATTTAATGGAAAATTCAAACCAAAACATGTTGCTAGTTTCCAATATCCAAACAATTAATGGAAAATATTTATATAGTAGTATTACTTCATATTTAATAATCATTCAATTAGAAGGCAATTTGATTAGAATGGAAGAGAAAATTATAAAGCATTATAATATTATATAAAATGAATCGACACAAACTATTAAAAACGAAAAAATAATTATTACAATACATATATTTTCATTGGATGTGGAAACGACGGCAACTAATAGATGCAAGTGAAAAAACAAAATTGCATTTTGTTGTTGAACAAAATAATATTGTTTGGAGGAAGACTCTTTTTTAAGCAGTAAAATAAAAAATTGTATGAAATATATTTTATATTTTTGGTATGTCACATTTAATTATTGAATGTATTTTTTTAGGTCTATTTTTTAAATTAGAACAGGGTCTCTGGTTTGATTGGGCCGGCCCTGTCCGTGTCCATGCAAAAATTCATCTTAATATTGTATAATTTTTTATTATCGGATGAAATTCTTTGCAGGCTAGAATGGTAATATGGTTGGCAAATCAAGAAATGAAAGGAAAGAATGGTAGGGAAAAAATTCCTCCAACACTATCACTTTCATTGCAACCTCAAGTGTTATTAATGCATGCTTCACATGGCTTTTCCATAAAGCAGTCACTTCAAATTTTCCTTCAGAAGAGAAAGAGAAGGATTCAAAGTCACGCCTCTATTGTAACGTGTCGTGATAGTAATAGTGCTACAAATTAGTGAAGTGATTGGAATCAATTCATGTGTTCATAATTTGTAGGCTATAATTGAAGCCTATGAGTGTGTGTATTTTAGTATATTTTTAATTGATGTAGCCATGACTAGATGGTGACAATTAATGCACGTTTTTTATTTTTAGTATGAATGAAGAATATTAACGCTTTCAGTCTACTACTAGAATCTAGAGCAATGATGCATATGTGCAAAATGTGGATCCGTCGCATTCAATATATTTTTATATATGACTTTGAAAAAGTAGAAAAAAAATTGATACAAAATTGGTATGATCGTTAAGAGCAAAGACATGCAACGTGGGTGAAATGTTTGATAATTCATGGCAAAAAAAATATAAAATTCTTACAAAAGACATAACAATAAAATGTGTTTTGTATGGCTTTGGATAGTCTCTTTTTATACATCTCTCTCCTTTAATCAAATAAGTGTAATAATAGTAAATATTAGAGAGAAATAGAGGAAGGAGAAAATCCAATCCCATTTTGTATTCATAAATTAACTTTTCTCTAAATATGAGAAATTCATTCGGTTCCGATATGAAAATCAAGTTCATTATCAATGACGATTGACCTTTGGACACTTCCTTGAATACCAAGGTGGGCGTAGCATGTGTAAATAATATTTTTAATGGGGAATACTCATCCCAATTTATAGTGTGTTTGTATACCACCATGACAAGTTATAACTGTCTCTAAAATTTGGAGATAAATATTCGAATGCACCTTTTTTACATACATGTCAGCTTAAATTGTCAAGACACCTTTATTTTGTTAAAAGTTAGTCCATAGATACATCTCCGTATCAATATTAGGGTGAGTTTAAAGATGCATTTCTGTAACAACCCTTAACTTAATATTTAGTGAATTTTTTTGGAGATGCATCTCTGAAATATGTTTGGTTAGGTCAAACCATAAACAATTAGAAACAATGGCAGAATGTTGGAAAAACAACATAAATTAACATCAAAACACTTAATATTACATAGGTAATCATTAACATAAATTTAACATTACATTTCATTACAAACAGGTGGTTCAGGACGTTGCAACATCCTTAGAATATATTAGGTCAATCTTGCAATCGCCGCATCCACTTCACTCTTCGATTTTCTGAATATCACAAGAGATTTTCTAGAAGATGAAAATATGACGTCTCTGAGTACCATCTTTCTATAAACGCAGATAACATATGATGGTTAACTGTAACATAATCGATCTTGCACAAGTCTCTCAACCTATATAGTTGCATCATATCCTGAAACCCCTTCTCAAAAGGCTGTGGCAGACTCATAATCTTCCTTTCATGGTTAATGCATTTACAAACATCACAGTCATGCAAAAAAATAAATCATCGTCAGAAACTTCAAATATTATAACAAACACGTTTTTAAAAGAATGAATACAATTGAATTTTACCTCTCGATTCTAGACATGTCTAGCATCACGGTTCAGGTATAAAGGTAACAACGATAAGTCGGACGAGTCTCCTTTAGACCCCCTCGAGTGTCTGGGTGCCTCGGTAGGTTACACTTGTCTCCTATGGGAAAACAAAAGGGGAGATGCATAAGTCCTAGAAGTTGACGCATCCGCATCAACCAGGCTAGAATCGACCGATGCTTGTGATGATTGAGCTTTTTCCCTCCAAACTGATGTGTGATGATTAAGTTTTTTCCCTTCGAACCGATATATATATATATTGCACAACTCTGTCGTGCCTTAATCTATCTTACTTATGAGCCATAATGTTTATAATTTAACCACATAAGTATTATACATATGAAACACAATAAAGTGAAGTCAAACTATGCAAACAGAAAAAAAATCTGGAAATACATCTTCGGATTCTTGAAATCAAAACGTTGAAATAATCCGAGACATCTCCGTAGTTTTCTTCAACTCAAAATCACAAAAATGGTGAAAATGCAATTTATTCCAACATTTAAAATAATGCATTAATCATTTAAACTACCTACCACACACATCTCATTTAAATAACTTTTTTAAACTACATATGACATAATATAATATTCAATTTCTACAAATGTATACAGAAATAAAAAAAATATATAAAAAAATAAAAAACTTATCAAATGTGAGTTTAGTTTGATGTTGAGCGAGCTTTTTGATAGATTAGATGTTGATAGTGGAAACTTTGAGAGGTTGTGAGAGTTTGTGTTTTGAGAGAATATTTTGAGAAGTGAGGAAGGAGAAGAGTCTAACGCCTTTTTATTAAAACAGTGTCGAAAAATGCATATTTATAGGCTACACAAAGATCATTTCCGTAATTATTTTTGACATTGTTTTAGAGCCTAACTCAAAAACAAATAAAGCTCGGAATGCATTTTCAAATTTAATTTTGATTTTTCACTAACATGGGGAAGCAATACTTAGGGTGCCTTAACTAATTCCCAAAATTAATTAAAGGTGGATTGGGCTTTAATTTATTAGCCCACTCAAAGATGTACGGCCCGGCCCAATAATTTAATTAGAGGCGAAAGCTGTTTCTTCTCACTCGGGGCAGTACTGGAAGACCGTGGAAGAAGAAGCAGCAATGGAAGACGCAGAGGAAGAGCAACGTCGTCGTTTGAAGCTTGAAGAAGCCCTTGAAATCCAATCCCTCAGACGCATCATTAGTGCTTATCTCAAGTATAATCACTCGTCCCTTCTCCACTCTTCAATTTTTCAACTGTATTCGTAAATTATCATGATCCATTGAATTTTGTTCGTTTGACATATTCTAGTTTCATAATACTCTTGTATATTTTTGTTTCCATCATAATATTCAAAATTCAATGTTTACGTGTTCAAAGGTGTGAGCTTTGTAGTTAAAGTTTGATTTTGTAATCACCATAGACATAGTACAAATTCAAATCCCTTTGAAACGGTTGTAAATTGTTACTTAGTGTCATAGCCAATTGGTCACTTTTCAGATAGTTAGTTGAATTTTGAAATCTATAGTAATCTGTTTTGAAATCTATAGATACACATTCACATAGTGTGATTCACTGGTTATCACTTAATACCGACTGCGCATTTCAATTATCGCGTTTCTCTATATTTTTGAATCCTAATGATAAAGTAAAAATTGAGTATTTTCTTTGCTGTTTTCTGATGCAGCTATCCTGATGCCGCAGATGAGGATGTTAGAAGATATGAGAGATCTTTTAGGAAGCTTTCGCCTGCTCATAAGGTATTTGTCTCTTCTGAATTTGCTTGATATTTCGCTATTGATGATGCTTGAGTAAGACATGTATTGTTATTTCTAGGTTCTTTTAGAATAATGATATAGAGAAAACTTATATACAGTTATGTAGGTCCTGTTAAGACTGTTCACCTTTTATATTGATAGGACATGTAAGCATCAAATTTTATGAAATTTAATGTCGTCTACCATTTCTTTTAAGACTCGTCATGTTTGACTTATGAATGAATCGTTCTCGATTCCCAATTTATCACTTTGAGGGGTGAAGTTTGATATATAGGTTCCATTAGCATTCATGCTTGCTTCGACTTCTCAAAAAAAACCATCATGTGGGTCAGCCTCCATGTTTGCAAGTTTGCAGCCCCCCACTGTAGTACTCCTAGGAAACCATGAACAGTCAAAACACCATCACTAACCTTTGACCAGTACCGCTATAGTCACCTTAAGAGACTCACACTCACAGATTGAATGTCTTCTTCCAACACCAATACGAGTCTCACAACCTCCCCTCGACTCTTGCAAGATCAGTGTTGTCAATGGCGGATGGCGGAGAGCCAAAATCCTGCTATACCGCCCAATTTGCGGTGCCATTATAGTGGATTATGGCGAAAAAATCCGCAATATTGGCCGATATCGTTACCATTGCGGCGAGCCCAAAAACCTCCATGTATATTAGCCATAGCGTCGCCATGACCGCAATTTGATAACACTGCGCTAGATATCCCTTACACCTACTAATTGTTTGAAAAAATATTGTAACCAGACATTGTCGCCCGCACCAACTACCCTGTTCTCCGCCTCTTATGTCATTGGTAAGTCAGTAACATCAAACTTGCTAGACAAGTTTTCAGAGCTTTGCCGCTCGCACCAACTATCCTGTTCTCCACCTCTTATGTCACCAGTAAGTCGGTACCATCAAACTTGCCAGACAAGTTTTCAAAGCTATGCCAGTTGCCATCCACCATGTTGTCACATGCCGCTCTCAAACTGTCTTTTTTTTCTTAGTCTTACGGAATACTGATGGTGTCGTATGAGATGGAACCACTGGGCCATGTGTGCTGTTGTTATAGGAGAACAGTTCCATCTGGATGTAGGGTAGTGTTATCACATTGTGGCGCCATGGCCGCTATGGCTGATATACATGGCGGTTTTTGGGCTCGCCGCAATGGTAAATATCGTCCGCTATTGCAGATTTTTCCGCCATAATCTGCAATAACGGCGCCACAAATCGGCTGGTATGGCGGGATTTTGGCTTTCCGCAATGGACCGCCATCCGCCATGAACAACACTGATGTAGGGTACTGGACCTAAGTTTCGTCCTAGTGATATACCTCAGTGTTCTGTTAATTCTGACTTTTTTGGGTCTTCCTAAGCTTGAGCAAGATATGTTCTTTTGGTCAATTCAGACCGTAGAATTGAACTTTTTGAACTCATACCCGTTACTGTTTGACATAAAGATACAAAACAGGAAGGGCATGAAAATTTGAAACTGCCTTATGGATCTCACCTTGCCTGGGTTGCCACTTGCTCTTATTCTTTTTGCATTAGAATGACTGGTTATTGGCACGACTTGGTAAATAGACGAGTTGGAACTTGCTTTTATACCATTTATTTATAAATAAGGAGAGTATGGCCGAAATTATGTGGCAAATCAGTCTACGATAGCATAAATTCATTCTATATACATGATTTATTAGAGGAACTGGACCTAAGTTTCGTCCATGTGATCTACCTCAGTGTTCTGTTACTTCTGACTTTTTTGGGTCTTCCTAAGCTTGAGCAAGATATGTTCTTTTGGTCAATTCAGACTGTAGAATTGAACTTTTTGAACTCATACCCGTTACTGTTTGACATAAAGATACAAAACAGGAAGGGCATAAAATTTGAAACTGCCTTATGGATCTCACCTTGCCTGGGTTGCCACTTGCTCTTATTCTTTTTGCATTAGAATGACTGGTTATCGGCACGACTTGGTAAATAGACGAGTTGGAACTTGCTTTTATACCATTTATTTATAAATAAGGAGAGTATGGCCGAAATTATGTGGCAAATCAGTCTACGATAGCATAAATTCATTCTATATACATGATTTATTAGAGGAATTATTATATTAAATCTTATTTAGCTCCTACATTAAAGCATTAATTGACTATACAATGTCTACTGTCTAATAGTTTAATCAACATAGTTTCTATCTGTTCTTTTTTTGTTTATACATTGTTTCTAGGAGTTTCTGTTAATTCTTTTGTTCCCCTGTTTATTGTACCTTTTTATTGTGTGTTTGTAGGATTTGCTATCCCACTATCCTTTAAAGTTTGAAAAATTACGCAGGTACATTTTCTTAATCTTTTTCAATACTTCTTAGCTTTTCTCTTTTTCTAATCTTATATTTTGAAGTTAAAATGCCGAGATACTTCTAAGTTGATGCTGATGGCACTTAGAACAGGGGATGAATTGGACTTGTTGCTGTATGGTTAACTTTGATTCTTCATCATAAAACCACATATGGAGAATTTAGTGGTTGAAGCCTTTGAAAGTGCATATAAATAAGCTGTTTTAAGCTTTTAGCTTTTGTAGAAAGAAAAGCTTCTCTCATATCATGTTTTGAATGTTGCAAAATGTTAAGTGACACACCAATATAGTATTATTCTGAAAATGTTCAGGTTAATTGTATTAGAATTTATATTATATTTATATAAATATAATTAATTGTATATTTGTATCTTTGTATTTATTGCATTCATTTTATAAACATAAATAGAGTCTGAACTATAGTCAAAACACTGGGTTTTCAGCATATGCTGATATGCATATACACTCTAGTATTTTATGGTGTAGATGGAGGCAGCTGTAAAAATCTGGTCATGTGGCATCGGTGGACCTGTTTTCCTCTTATGATATAATGGATCATTTGATGTTTTACTTAATAATAGAGAGGCCGAGAATGATTGAAAAATGGAAATTTAACTCGGTTTCGAATCTCCGAAATTTATGGTTTTTGGTGCCTTCTGTTGCGCAGGTGTATATCAATGAACTCTCATTTCATATTCGGCATGCTTCAGGTGCAAACCTATTCTTTCTGTGGCTTGCTCTCTTTTTATGTTATGGTAATACTTGACGTAGACATGATGAACTTTTGTAGGCATTTGAACCTCCACTTGATATGAGCCAGGACATAGATTTAAGTGCAGATCAACATCCTGAATATGCCCAAAAAGATCATTTAGTCCATGAAGGGATTAATTCTTGTTCATGTGAATCGGCCCCGTTGAGGATAACATGTTCTGTTTCTAATCGACATGGTTGTGTGGAAGGAAGCAATGATTCATGCAGATCATCAGTACTGGGGCATCCCAATGAGGTTTCTTCTGCATTCACGACTCTAATTTATTAGTTTAGTACATGGACTGTGATGTTTTCTTGGCTCTATTATTGTTTTTTTCATTTAGAAATTTGACTCTGTAGATAACGACAGGAGGTGAAAATTGAGAGTCACCATCAGTCAAATACTGGTAATGGTAGCCATCCTTCAAACATGTTACATTCTAAAGAGACTAGTGAATGTGGTGGAAGTGCTATTGCTGATTCCAATGGAAATGTAATTTCTTCTTGTCTGTGTCATTGTCAATTTTTCAGAGTAATTGGATAACTTTACTGGTGGTGATATCTTCCTTCACTATGGCACCGCAGGACTTTTTTTTCTTTCAAAATTAATATTCATTTGTTCCCCCTCACCCCTAGAAATGTCTAGGAATGGCATGATGAGACCTTGTTGCTTACAGAATTTTAGTGCATGTTGGTTATTATGGCCTGTTGTTTTATGGAGGAGATGAAGGAGTTCCTATAAATGTATCTGCTTTCTTCGTCTTCATTCATTCTTCTTGTGTGGCCATATCCGGGCAAAAGATAATTCATAATTTTTAGTTTGACAGCTATTATATTCCTAGACAAAAGGCTCTGACAAAGATGTCAATATATGTATCAAATTCAAATTGCTAAGCAATTTTTAGTAGAGTTGTTGATTATATGGTCATTTGGTTAAGGTTTTGGCTAAAGCAAATGGGATTGTTTAGTGTCCCTATGCACTTTTTCTCAAAGCAATGATTTACAGATTCCACTTAAACTCCATTTGAGAGCTTCCAAAATCTAAAACCGAACAGACTTTGTCTTTTAGGGTAGTTTTAATTTCTTGTAGATTATACTAATGAACGTGTTATTAATCATATACCTGCCTTTTTTTAGCCCGTGTTTCTTTGTTTATTTTAGGTCACAGACACCTCATCACAGCAAGAATGGATGGACCCATCTTTTCAGTTTAATGTTCCTTTAGTTGATGTTGAGAAGGTATATTTATGTCCAGCATCCATTCTTTCTTGTTGTCTTTTGTTTCAATGCTGACATTGGAAGGATTTTGATTTTAATGGGTAGAGGTTTTCATGGATGAATCAACGGTACAAAATAGATAATGAGTCCGTGACTGGATATCACTTGTTAAAGAAATAGAGCAGAGGATGAGAAGAACATGAATATAGACTTGACACCTAAGGTTTGAAATTGAATGCTTGAGTAGAGGCGTAGCTGACTGCAGACATGCTTTAATTCATAAATCTGCTCTTTTGTTTAGACAAAGAACTACTGTTTAGTTGACCTCTTATTTTGCAATAATCTGATAGGATGCCTAGGCATATCTAGAAGAAATTGGGGACAGAAGGGGAGATAATATGTTAGTTAACGAGGAGCACTGATATCATGGAAATTTGGTTATAATAGAGAGGGCAGGGAGAGTGAATCATTCGTTCAGAAATATTTTTAGAGTTGGTTAGGAGAGTTTTCTTTCTGCTTAGGAGCATAGTGCTCTGATTAGGAGTCTTTGACTCTGGTTTATCTTTCATTTTGTTGCTGTTAGAGCTTTTGCTCTAAATTAGTGGGTTCTATCATAAACAGGAATAGAGTTCGAGTCCTATGAGGCTTGGAACTCTTCCGCTTGTCAGCTAAACCCATAAGGGAAACTTGGATAAAAATAGAGTGTGACTGTAGCCAATTTGCCCTGTCAGTGCTTTGTGTTTGCATTATTTTGTTAGTATAAGGATTTTAGTGATGTGACGGTTCTCATATGGTTTCGCTGCTACTTACATGCAATTTATCACTCCTTTTGTCTCAGGTGCGATGTGTTATAAGAAACGTAGTTAGGGACTGGGCTGTTGAGGTACTGTTTCTGTTGCTACTTTGTTTCAAATATTCTAATTATGGTGATAATATCAAAATTTAATTTGATATCTTTCCCCCACGATTGTATTTTATTAGGGTCAAAAGGAACGTGATCAGTGCTACAAGCCTATTCTTGAAGAGCTTAACAGCTTATTTCCTAATCGCAGTAAAGAGAGGTAGACTGTAATGTTCTTAATAGTGATGGATAACGCTTATTTGGACTGAAGATTGTTTGTACAATTTTTTTTGTTGCTAAAATCATAAACTTTCTCAAACAGTCCACCTGCTTGTTTAGTTCCTGGTGCTGGACTCGGTCGGCTGGCTTTAGACATCTCATGTTTAGGTGTGTGTCGATTTCCAGGCTTACAAAGGAGTTACAAATAGATGTACTTTTGTTCAATGCCTAGCTAATGCATCTTACTATGGTGCAGGATTTATCAGTCAGGGGAATGAATTTTCATACTACATGATGATATGCTCAAGTTTTATTCTTAACCAGTAAGAACAAGGGTTTTTTATTCCTTGTTGATATTTTAATGTTACAAATTATCTATTGACCAGTCACAAAGCAAAGATCGCTCTTCTGATTTTTACGTTTTTTTCTCTTCTTTTTTGTCAATCAATTGGCTCTTTTGGATAACTTAAGCTGTGAAACTGCGGGTGAGTGGACAATACATCCCTGGATTCACAGCAATTGCAATTCACTTTCAGATAGTGACCAACTTCGTCCTGCTTCAATTCCAGATATTCATCCTGCCAGGTACATACATGGATTCTCTTAATAAAAACAAGTAGTTAAAAGGAAAGAATGAATGAAAAGAAAGGAACCATATTATGTGTTAAACAGTCTACCGTGGATATTCCCTGAAAGAAATAGGGATAGGGATTTCTTGTAAAAGAAACATCTCTTCCTCAATTTTTGCATTCTAGAGAGCCTTCCTCTTAAAAGCAAATTCTAAAAAGAAGAAAACCAGAATCATGCTAGACCTGGTTGAATGAATTTTTTTCTTCATCCTCTAATGGGTTTTCCCTTTAGTGAATCATCTTTTGCTGTCTGAAGTGTCATGATGATGAACTACTTTGTTGGTTCGCATCCTAGGGAGACGTTGGTGACAGTTTTCCAAATTAGTGATCCATGCCAAATGAAGTGTTTTTTTTTTTTTTTGGAAATAAAGTGTATAGTAGCAATTGCTAGATTGACATCCAATCTATTCTTATGCCAACTGGAATCACCGTCAATAATTTGCTGTCAGTAGTAGAAGCTCATGGAAGGAAAAGGTGCAATGATCTACGGGCTAAAGCCATGTTTGCTAATGGAAGGAAAGGGCGCAATGATCTACTGGCTAAATGTTGAATTTTCAGATGTTCCATGTTTGCTCAATAAAGATTGACAACAAAGGCAGCACACGTTATATATCTCCTTTCTCTTCTTCTATTGGTTCATAAGCAGGATAGTTTTTTTAGTTATATAAGAAATTCTTTAAAACAAAGGAGACGATGATTAGGAGAGGTAGGATAATTGCGACAAGTTTCAACATTTTTCCCCCTCAAATGATACTTTTCATTCTTCATATTTATATTTCTGCCAATTGATTTTGCTTAAATAAACTAAATTGAATTTTGCTTCTATCCAGCTAGCCTCCTAGTTTAAATTCAACAGTTTTTCTGTGAGATACTGGAAATGAGCCAAATGAAAGGCTATATGATGCACAAAAGTTTTCTTGGCCACAATATTTAATTTTGATACCTTGTCCCTTTATTAACTGCTAGGCTAAAAAACAAGACCTATTCATGTAATATTTTCCCATGATCAAATATAGAAAAAAGGGGACATGCATAGCTTGTATAAATTCTAAATCAACGATAGTTTGTTTGATATAATATATATCTTTTAATCTTACTATTGTTTTGTTACAATGTGTGAGAGCAGTGCAGGAATTACCGAAGGTTTTTCCATGTGTGGAGGTGACTTCGTTGAAGTCTACAGTGATGCAAGCCAAATAGGTAGGAGAAATTATCCTCAACTACATTTCTTTCTTATTTGTTATTTGTTATATTATATAAGTTGCTCAAAAAAGAGAACCGAAAATATTAGTCTTTTGGTTCTATTTCTTACACGTAAGCTTTGTTCTTTTTTGATCCATCATGTAAATTAAGCAAATTAAGAGCATCGCAGGATTTAAATTAAGATAAATATTAGTGAAAAGTTATTTGCATAATTAGAACTTAGACATAATAATAATAATTTCTCTTCTAGACAAACCTGTATCTAATTATCAATAATATAACACCCTATCCCTATTGTAATTTCTGACAAGGCTTTACAATGGCCGTGCAGGTGCATGGGATGCAGTTGTAACTTGTTTCTTTATTGATACTGCTCACAATATTGTTGAGTACATTGAAATTATTTCACAAATTTTGAAAGATGGAGGAGTAAGTTCTTTAATCGAAATTCAAATAGAACTAGTGTATCTCTTTTTTCCTTCTTGTCCGTTTATGCTCCTGTTGCCATTCCCATTTCAATATTGACCTTCATATTAAATGAACTTGACACCGTGACAGGTTTGGATAAATTTGGGCCCTCTTCTTTATCACTTCGCTGATACGTATGGACAAGATGATGTAAGATTCTTTTCCCATACAATAGCAATAGCACCATCCTATGTGTGATCTCTGTATTATCTAATTTGTAATTTGTTTGTAGGAAATGTCAATTGAATTAAGTTTAGAAGATGTTAAAAGGATTGCATTGCATTATGGATTTGAGTTAGAGGTAATCTCATTTGATTTCGATAATGCCCCTTCTATTTATTCCCGCGACTAATCATATTCACATTATCTTGTCACGCAGAAAGAAAGGACCATTGAGACAACCTACACAACCAATCCTAAATCAATGATGCAAGTAAGTTTTCACTTAGATCAATGATGCAAGAAAAGAAAGTTTTCACTTGGATCAAAATTGTATAGTATTGGAAAATAGTTTGTGCTGCTACACATCACCTTATATTATATAAGAGGATGTGTTTCCTTCATAGACCATAGAAATCATAGCAAATCATTAACAATGAACATTCTGAAAACTTCTGTTTCTATTTATATTTGCTAAAAGAATTGTGACCCTCTTTGCAGAATCGTTATTTTGCTGCATTTTGGACTATGAGAAAAAAATCGGCAACAACTCAGCAGCAAGTGCCCTGAGGCGGGGAGGCATGATTATTGTGACATAAGTTAATAAATTAATTTTCTTTACTCGCCAGACTCCGTACATTTCCTTGAAGAAATGGAGAACATTCCTGCATTTGTGAAATCTTGACAATTTGGATTTTATTGGAAAGTTTAATTTGTGACATTTGGTTAAAGGAATGTATATCATGAATATTTGTTTTTGACAGTGATATGCATGCCAAGTAAGTAGTATGCATTGTTAGATACTCTAGAAAAACGAAAAGTTCAATGTGGATCTCATTATTAATAAAACAATGAAATATATATTTTTATAATCTACTTTTAATATAATAAAGTAATTATAATAAAGTAGATGACATATGAAATCCTATCATTATCCCTCTAATCACCAATTTGAGGGTGATAAACGGGGACCTAGATGTAATTGCATCTCCTTTAATATTTTAATTAATAAATAAATTTTTTACTAAACCATTTAATTCTTTACACTAACCCATTTAATTGTTTCCACTAAAGCACGTATTGAAAACATCATCTTACACCCAGTAATTATGACTTTTTTTTGAAAACATTCAATTTTACTCTGAAACAATAACAATTTTTCCAATTCTCTTTCAATTTCTGAGAGCATTCATTACATTACTTGAATGTGTTATTTTTATTGGGAACATTGAAAAAAAATTTGGACTCCCCCCTTTCTCTTCGTCCATTTGCAATTATTTATTTCCAACTTCTTTAGTGTTCCCATAGAAAGGAAAAAACGAACAATATGGCTTCAAAATAGTTTTTATACACTCTTTCTTTTTCCTCACCGAAAACGCATGAAAGATGTCATCTCCTCACCATTCATTTTTCTTTCAGAACAATAGAATCAAATCAAAAGCAACACAAATCCAAAAATTTCTCAACTATCTAAAAAACCAGAACCAATCGATGTGGTTGCGGTGCAAGTTGACCAGGTCTGAGTGGCGAAGGTCTTCAGAGATTCGTGGTCGACAAATTCAACTTCATCTTCTTCTTGTTACATCTGATTGCATTTTTCAAAATTTGTTTTCAATGATTTGTTGTTGTACGTATATGTCTATTGTTGTGATATTTCAGTCACATATCCAATTTACTTTTGATAGTGAGATATTACAAGGCTGAGATTTCTCGAATAAATTACAAAGGGGATATTTCATCAACTAGATTTGTGAAGGTGTTCTCATGGTTAAGCCTTAAGACATGCCATCTATAAAACTCTACCTTCAAATTGATACATCTAAGATGACTTACGATTGGTTTTTTAGGTCTCTCATTTTCCCAAATCAATCATTTTTAGTTGTATTGAGCTTTGAATTATTGATTTGCTTGAAGGGTGGTAATTATTAATATTTGTATAACTTTGAATTGTGTTTGTGCAGAAGATAATTATTGGAGAACTGAATTGAAGTGACTGTTTATGATTTTGTGTTTAATGAGAAGTTTTTTTTTTTCTTTCAAATTGAATTCTATGTTTTTCTATGTAGTTTGTTTTGGGTATTGTTTGTCTGATGTTTAATATTTTGGTTTTCTTTTCTACAATATGGATTTAGAGAAATATGCATGTGCAAGGGTCGAATTTTTGCGGACCATAGATTGTTGTTGTTCGTTGTTACGCTTAGATTGAGAGATGATAGGATTGTTTTTCCATGAGGATAGAAGCAGAGTTGGAAGACCGAGTAGTATACATCCATTTATTATATTATTCATTGATTTGGTTTTATATATTTTAGTTTACAAACAGTACTATACTTTGTATCATGATTGAGATTGAGATTTACTTTGCACGCATGCTGTCTTTTAATCTTTTCAAAACTTGCTTATTCCAATAAATTGCTTATTCCAATTAACTTTTTAAAACTGTCAAACTTACCTATGCCAATACATTGATAGTCGAATTTTTGCTGACCATAAATTGTTGTTGTTTGTTGTTACGTTTAGATTGAGAGATGAGAGGATTGTTTTTCCATGAGGATAGAAGCAGAGTTGGAAGACCGGGTGGAGAAAGAGAGAATCGATGAGAAAAGTTGAGAGAGAATGTGATATTGTTGATTTTTTTCTTCTAAATTATGCTTTTTAATTGGTTTGCTAATTGGTATCATTTTAATTTAATGTAAATTTTTTTAAAACTATATGCATTTTATTATTGTCATGTTATATTATTGTATTTGTTATATTATTCAGGTGCTTGATGCCAATGGGAAGACATTTTACTTTATTCCATTTTTAATAATTACAATTAACACTAATGTCATGTTATATAATGTTCATATATTTTTTAACAACAAAATAAAATAAAAATAGAATAAGATTTCTTTGTAAATGAATTTCACGGGAGAATTTGATGTTATACATGATATCAATTATAATTTATTATTTATAATAAAGTAGTATATATCCATTTATTATATTATTCATTGATTTGGTTTTATATATTTTAGTTTATAAACAGTACTATGCTTTGTATCATGATTAGTACTTTGTATCATGATTGAGATTGAGATTTACTTTGCACGCATGCTGTCTTTTTTACTTTTCAAAACTTGCTTATTCCAATTAACTTTTCAAAACTGTGAAACTTTACCTATGCCAATACATTGATATTCGAAATTGCAATGTTCAATATTTTACCTCAAATATTAATTTTATATAAAAAATAATTGCTATAAAAATAAATAAATAATAGAAAAAAAGGAGATTTATGTACTATCTATTTTTATTATCATAAAATAATATACTGCCAAAAATACTTAATTACCCTAACTAAAATTAATTTAAAAGAGTATTTTGTGCCTCTATGATCATTTTCATTATTATTATTATTGTATTAATATCTGCAATTATTGTTTTTTTATTATTTTTTTCACTTTAATAATAATATCTTATTATTAGGTTAAGTGTATATTTTAAAACAAAACAGTCATATTTCTGTTTCTTTATTCTAAAATAAATCCTAATTAATTATTACAGTTAATATAATGTATCTCTATTATCTAGGTTGACTCAAATCAATTTTCTAAACTTTAGGTGTTCTCCCATAAAAACTCCGTTTAGTCTGCAACTTCAAATCTATAAAATTATAAGATTTTAAAACATTAAAATTATAGGCTTAAATTATTTATTTCAATCTACTAAAACATTATTAGGTACACGCTTACATGATTGAATAGTTAGAAATGGTTGAGTTACATTACATGACCAATATGTGTTATTTATATGTAATTTAATATTTTATTTGATAATATATTTTATCAATAAAACACACATTTAACAAATATTGTATGATCTAATTGATAAAATAAAAATAAATAATTACATGTGTATTATATAAGTAGGATATTTTTAATAATATTAAAAATAATTAGACTTGTTACTACAAATAAATGTTTTATAAATAGAATTACACGGTTTACTTCATTATAATTTCATAATTGTGCTTTTGAATTTTTAATTGCAACATATTTTTCATTATTATAACTACTAAATTTATTTACAACTAGCGTGATACCCGTGCGTCCGCACGGGTATCCGTTGGTGCCGGGTCATTTTGTTCAAAATATTTTTTTTTTGGAGAGTTAGATGTTGTATAAATAGGTGTGTTAAACAGGTGCCAGGTCATTTAATATTTTCATCAATAATTTTAGGTTACCGTTAATATTCAATATTTTGATCACTAACTTCATGTTCCCGTTAATATTCAATATTTTGATCAATAAACATCATTTTCCCGTTAAAATACAATATCTCGATCAGTAACTTCATGTTCCCGTTAATATTCAATATTTTGATCCGTAATTCATGTTCTCGTTAATATTTTCAATATTTAATTCAGCAACTTCATGTTCCCGTTAATATTTAATATTTTGATCGGTAACTTTATGGTCCCGCTAATATTCATTAGTTTGATCGGTAACTTCGTATTCCCGTTAATATTCCAAATTTGTCCCCGTTAATATTAAATGTTTGGATCAGTAACTTCATGTTACCGTTAATATTCATTATTTTTATCGGTAACTTCGTGTTCCCGTTGATATTCATTATTTTGATCAATAATTTCGTGTTTTCGTTAATATTCTAAATTTGTTCCCTAATATTCAAAAAATTTATCATTTTTTTATTTATAATCTATGTTTCTCATAGTAAATAAGATATAAAATACTATTTTTATTTAATTTATTTATTTTGATAAGTTATCATGTTATGATATCTAGATAATTTCTAAATCTGCATTTATCAATTGATTCCTTTGAAAGTAATTTATCATGATTTTAATAGAGAACAGGACATGAGAAAAATACAAGTATCCATAAGTAGTTCATCATTATTGTAAAATGAGAAAAATACAAGTATCATCAGTAGTTTATCATGATTCTAGAAACGATATAATGAAGTAATGTTAAATAGTGGAAACTTAAGCATCTCAAAATTAATTAAGATAATGGTTCAATAAAATCTCCCAATTAATTCCAATTAATTGAAACTAAATATTCAATTTATGGTATTTTTTTTTTGTGAGAATTTTAAGAAGTGCGTAATAGTCTGATGGAGAAGCCAAGGTAAAATCTTTGTAATCTGATAATGAGGAATTTGATCGGTAGCACACTGCATGGATTTCGGTTAAAGTGTATCCATTCATTTCAATTTAACTTTCATTTATAACCCATCCAGAGGGAGCCTCCTTTTGTTCAAATTTACTTTTATTCGAGCTTGTTTCGGTGCTCCAGGACTAAGAAGCATCCATCCAAGCTTTGTTGGAATTTCATGTTAAACAAAGAGAACATTCAAACATTCAGAAAGAAACATTCAATCATAAAACATATATTAGTGAAGTGTGTTTTATGATTTTGACGGTAAACATAAACATACACAAACAACATCACACCCCTTGGTTTTATATACTATGAAGAACAACATATACTATTGACAGCAAATTAAACATTCCAACAGAATATCACAAACCTTAATTTTATATACTATCCTTCATTCAAACAAAACATCACAATTTTAATGAAAGGATATGGTTGAAATGCATAAACGGAATCACATTCACATTTAACATCTGTTTCATTGAAGCCAAAATTAATGTGAACTCGAAAATACTTATCTTCATTGAACATCAATAAAAGATCCTTGATATTCTTAAATTCTAAAACTGTAAACATGCTAGAGGTGTGACTCACAGAAGAGCCAATTGAGCTTTTCTCCTTGAGCGAATTTTCTGCAGAAATGTGTGTACTCGGTTCTGTTGGCGATATAATAACAGACCAGATATAACATCTTCGCTCCTTGCTACTTCACTATTGTTAGTGGGGAGAAATGGAGACACCTCAGGCAAGAAACCAATCCCTGCCGGCTGCCAGGTGCTGAGGCGATTTGTAAGGACGTGAAGTTCTCTGAGCATTGAACATTATAGCATGTTGAACAAAAAGCTTAGTTGACTGCATTATCATTTAAACGAAAGAAAAGGAAGATAAATGTTTAGTAGGATAATACATCATAGATGCAGATATCAAAATGAAGATCATGCCCGTAATAGGAAAGCAAACAAACCTGGTGAGGAAGCTCAAGGCCTGTATCATTAGGAAATAAATTGCATAAGATGTCATTGTCAGGACCATCATTAGATCCTTCTATTCCAACACATACAATATTCAATTTCACCATGTACTCGAAGCTTAGAGTAATTAGTTTTACAGGCTTAGGATCAGAAGTCTCGTCTTCATACACATGGATAATGATTTTAAGTGGGTGACTTTGAAATATTCCCCCTTGGTAAGAGTTGTCCTTGACTTGTACCCTCCTTGGCCTTTTTCTACGTCTCTGACCATCATCGTCAACAATTGTTATTTAGCCTTAAATTTTTTGTCCAACTCACTTTTATGAGAATATATTCAAACATAAATCATTTTATATTCAAGGGTATCAATTTTACGAATTAGTTCATTAAAAAAAAGTCCCCGCAGAACCGAACACATAAAACGTCATGACAAACCAACAAATGAGGCAATAAAGTGGAGAAACAGCTACAACAGTATCATGTACAAAAGGTAACATGCACTTTTAATTTCTTGTCCAATAGGGACATCCAGATATGATCCAATAAGTAAGTTGCTGTCAGCACTGGCGAGCTTTGCAACCAATCCATCAGATTCAAACTTCTCGCTCCAATTAATAGTCCAGGCCTAGCAAAGTGTGTCCTCACCTACAATCAAAAAACAATAAATCAGTTATGTCCGTGCTTGAGATGAAATCAATATGAATTGAAACAGTAATAGTTCTTAGAGTATTGAATATCTCACTTAAGTGCCTGATAGAATGTCAACACCATGTTTGGCATGGTTTAATGCTTGGATCATAGTGATCATTGAAAGTAAATTAAATTAGTAAGCGACAACTTTGCTTTAAACTTATATGTATCAATTCCATTAAAATAAATACATGGTAGCAGTATAAGGTGACTGGACGTGAGTCCACTAATGAGCTTCTAAATACTATCTATTTTATTTGGGGAATGAATATACTTTAATCATTGCCAACTTGGCATTATTATTCACGTTTCTGTTTCAAGCAGAGCTTCATACTGGTCTGATGCTATCAAGTTTCCTACAAACTGCACTCCTCTTCATTTCAGAAGAAACGGTCATAGTGTGCAATCTTGAATCACTAATCCCTGAAGTTTCCTCCTCTTATAATTCTCCGTCAAAACCAGAATTGACACCTTTTTTATAGAAAGTTTGGTCAGACAGGGAGTGAACCTGTTTCAGCATTGGGCACCGCTTAACATGCCATTTGAGATTTTGTCCAAGCACTGAACTGTCAAATGATGAAAGGACATCAACCTAATTAAAATGAGCTAAAAGATTAAAATAAGGAATATGTGTTGATAAGGAGTTAAGGACAATTACAGGTGACAGAGGGAGAGAAGGAGAGAATAATTACTGTGATGGATCTAACGGACATTGAACCCACTGGCCTTCCGGCCTTGAGTTATGGTTACCACAGAATCTGGGTGCAAAAAAATGAAATAATTTGAATGAAATGAATGAATCAAATAATAGATAGACATAAAGAAAGAAAAAACTAAAACTTACAAGGAACCATTGAGAAGGGTGTTTGCATAAAATACCATTTATGTTGAGCTTTTGAAAACACTATAGTATGTGTTATATTCTGAATCGAAAAGTACGTTAATATATTCTCTATATGTACAAAGATAGAGCAAAAGAAAGAGTTCTTACATGGAAACGATAATAAAAGAATTATTATATTTGCAACACCCCTGATCCAATACTTTTGAGCCGACTCACATGGAGTATTGATGACAGATTATCCAGTATATATTTGGATCATCAGTAGTGATTGTTTTTATTCCTCGAACCTGTAAAAGTTTCTCTGAAAGATTATTAAAAGGGACAAGGTAAAAAAACATGATAAACTACAAGTACCATAACATGCTGTAACTAAGGAAAATATACTCGAGGCAATAAAGCAAAATAGGTAATAAAATACTTGATACTACTATTACTACAAGTTATTGTCGTAAAGTGGGGCCAAAGTTGCTGCTAAGGCCCAGCATGAGTCTCTCAATAAATCTTCTTCTTTCATTCTTATAAGAGATTGTCTTGTCTCCTCTCCTAGTGCTGACCAAAATTCCACCAGCGTATTACATGAAAGTCTAGAAGTATGCAGAGCACGCGTTTCCCGTGTCCCGTGGCCTCCACCATAACTCACAATCCCTTGGCTTATCCAACCACGGCCTCCGCCACCACAGGCATCAGGATAAAGCAGTTCTCTTTCCCGCTCTCTGGCACGTGCGCCGTGAAATACCTAATAAAATAAAATAAAAAGATAAGCCACCATGCAGGGAAAATTATTGCATCACGAGAACCCATACAACTACGCTACCCTTACAATTTTAAACACATGATCCAAAAACTCTAGTGAATTCAAATATTGATGTCACAGATTTTCGTCAATGGTCTTGCCATATTGTACAATGGTATGATACTACAGAAAAGTGGAAGCAACAAATACTATAAATAACAAAATCATAAGGTAGAATGTAGGAGTTACAAACTCTTCATTACACTCTTCATTACATAACCGAGGCAGAAGCTGAATGGAAAGAAGAATATAAAGTCCTCATTAAGTTCTTTATGTAACACATAATTATGCAGCAGAGAAGATGCATGGACAGCACTACCTTAATGCCAATTATGTAAGAATACAAAGTCATCATTAAGTTCTTTATGTAACACATAATTATGCAGCAGAGAAGATGCATGGACAGACTACCTTAATGCCAATTATGTAACACATCAATAGTGGAAGATGGAAGATCATACCTTCATAAATCAACCGTCCACATAGCGCATCCATAAGCAAAAGTTCCTGCTCTCAGAATAAGCCACTTGGCAGCATGAGAGGAACTCTTCAAAAAGATAGAGTTTTCTTATATTATAGATTTATCTCCCAATGTGTGATCCGTACCAACATACACATGTAGATTAAATTAATACTTAATATGACAATCATAATTTTAAATATTTTCTCTTTTTAATTTTTTTTATCTTTTATATACATTTATTAAACATTATCATTTTGATTTTCTCTTAATTACAATTTTATTTCCTATTTAGTATCTATTTTATTGTAAATTGATATTAATATATAATTTCAACCTTTAAAAATGGAAAGCTTGGTCTGAAAATAGTAATTTATCTTCTAAATTTTATTTTGAAAATAAAATATTACTTTGAAAAATAATTAAAAATAATTAGTAAAAAATGTGACTATTTTAATTAATTATAATTTAGTTTTTATTTTCAAAAATAACATAAAATTTAATTTTATATTTATTCCAATTAATTTTTTTAGATTGCAGCTACGAAAGGAGTTAAAAAATTGGCTTTTATTTTTTATTTTTAAAAGGATTGAGTTGTTTGGTGGGATGAGTGGCTCTTTTATTTTCAAAAAAAAGTTAATGTTCCAGTTATATAAATAATGGTCTTCTCCAATATCCTACACCATTTCATTGTAATTTGTAATTGTTCTCTTTATTTGTTTCAAAAATGAATTAATTTGACTTGGAAAATATCATTATAATTTTATATTTTAAAATGATTGATTTTACTATTAAAAAAATAAGGGTGCAATTTATTACATTACTAAAGTAATAAACTTTTTGTGCATTACACATATCAAAATACTAATTTATTTAAAAATTATGAATAATACAAACTTGTTAACTTGTGTTCTTAAAATATAAAGTATAATTTTTTACTAAAAGTTATATATTAACATCATTAAATATTTAAACTTTGTTTTTTATAATAGTACTCTCTTCGTCTCACAATAGATGCACTTTTTTCTATTTTTATTTGTCTTAAATTATTTGTCCATTTAGAATATAATGTGATATTTATTATTTATTTCCACTATTATTATTAAGACTATTTTAGTAAATAAAACTCATTTTATCATTGAAATTAACATAATTAATCATTTTTTTAAAAATATGAAAATCTAAAAAAGACACCGAGACGGAACGAGTATTAATTTTTTAACTCAAAATATTATTTTCAGATATTTTTAACGTGTGATCTTACAGCAAAAGTTAACATACCCTTATTAGTAGTGGCACTCCTCTTCTGGAAAACAGAATTTGGGAGTATATTGTACGTTAAGGCTATAAGTGTCATTACCTAACCACTTACATCATTGACTCGATCACTCGAACAGGATCCACAAGCTGCAAGAATAACAACACCACACCCCATTTCATCCTACGCCACGTGTACATTCTACCACGTGTCTTTTCATCACTGGTTTAACCTTCTCTCTTTTCGGTCACTCCCACGTAAACACCCTCACTCCCAAAAAAAAAAAACACTCGATTTTCATATCTCATCAATAAACCCATCACAACACGCCGGAGAAGAAACCAAATCACACTCTCTTTTTCTTATTTTTATTTTTAATTCATTTCAAATTCTCATCAACCAAACTCAAACTTTCTCCGCACAATGGCGCGGCTCCTCGCGAAGCTGACGCTAATCGCATTCGCTCTAACATTCCTCTTCTCTCCGTCGCATTCCGCCGTGTTCAGCATAGATCTCGGCTCCGAATCGCTCAAGGTAACGGTGGTTAACCTAAAACCAGGCCAGACTCCGATCTCAGTCGCGATCAACGAGATGTCGAAACGGAAATCACCGGTGTTAGTTTCATTCCACGACAGAGATCGACTCCTCGGCGAGGAAGCAGCGGGTCTAGTCGCGCGGTATCCGCAACAAGTTTATTCTCAAATGAGAGACCTAATCGGGAAGCCCTACGCTTCTGCTAAGAAGTTTCTAGATTCGTTGTATTTACCGTTCGAGGCGAAGGAGGATTCTACAAGAGGCACTGTGAATTTCGTGGTGGATAAAAACGGTACCGAGTATTCGCCTGAGGAATTGGTTGCTATGGTTTTGAGTCATGCCGCGAATTTGGCTGAGTTTCATTCGAAGATTCCGATCAAGGATGCGGTGATTGCTGTTCCGCCTTATTTTGGACAAGCCGAAAGGAAGGGATTGCTTCAGGCTGCGGAGTTGGCCGGGATTAATGTTCTTTCGTTGATTAATGAGCATTCTGGTGCGGCTTTGCAGTATGGGATTGATAAGGATTTCTCAAACGAGTCGAGGCATGTTGTTTTCTATGATATGGGTTCTAGCAGTACCTATGCTGCGCTTGTGTATTTCTCATCTTATAAAAGTAAAGAGTATGGGAAGACAGTTTCGGTGAATCAGTTTCAGGTATGATATTTTTGGGAAAATGTGTTCTAATTGCTATTCATGATCATAAATGTGAAATATGAAATTTATCAGTTAGAGGTTTTCTGTATTCCATAATGAAAGTTGATCAGTTTGAATTCATGACTTTAATGAAGGAAAGTGCATAATATAGGGAACCAGGATTGATGACTACAACCAAACAACAGAAGAATGATTTTATAATGAAAAAAAAGGGATATCATTCATGTTAAATGGGAGATAAATTTGTACTGCATTCCTCTTAATTTGTTCACTTCATAATCCATGTAGGTCAAGGATGTCCGTTGGAACCCTGAGCTGGGTGGACAGCATATGGAGTTGCGACTGGTAGAGTATTTTGCTAATGAATTCAATGCACAAGTTGGTGGTGGAATAGATGTGAGAAAATTTCCTAAGGCTATGGCTAAGTTAAAGAAACAGGTGAAGCGGACAAAAGAAATTCTCAGTGCAAACACGGGAGCTCCCATTTCTGTTGAGTCGCTTCACAATGATGTGGACTTCAGGTTGGTAGTTAGTTCAAGGCTTCTCATTTTCTATTACCGATTTCAATGAATTTGTGTGTTAGTTTTTATCATTCCTAAGTTAGTGGTTTGTACTTTATAGATCTTAGTGTTTGACCCAGACTCAAAGTGTACTAAACTATGCTGTTTCACTAGTTAAGATATTCTTTTGAATAATCCCAAGAAAATCAACCAAACTATCCAAGGTTATCCCACGTCATTATGAAGATACTACGGAAAGTATTTAATCTAAAATAGTCTTTTGGAAGATCAAATTCAGTAGAGCATATTTCTATTTGGTGTCGGCATTGCATGTCTATTTTTGGCACATGCTGCTCCACGTAGTGCTCAATGTGAAGTAAATATTCTTTTCTGTGGGTTTTGTCAAGGTAGTATATCTTTGCATTTTCCATGTGTTTGTAAGAGGAGTAGACATCATTATGAAGGGTTATATCGCTAGTCTGTTTTCCTTTCTTCTCGATAAATTATCTTAGCATTTCATTTTAATTGTAGTGTCACAAGTGAATGGTCTACAATTGTCTAATATGAAAATGAATATAATTTTGACACATTATGCCATATTTAAGTGATCACTCAACAAGAGTCGTTAGAAACTAGATGTGTCCATTATGAAGTGATAAAGGGCCAAAACCACAGGAAGGGAATTTACAAAGGATCAAGACAAAAAAAAAAATTTATAGAGACAAAAATCATATTTAAGTCATTGAGAAAATATCTCATGATATTTTTGACACTAGTGTATGTTTGAGAATAATTAGAAATTTTTGGATTAGTTTTCCATAGGTTCCCTCCACTAGAGTTAATCCTATTCGAGGCATATTCAGACACTAAATGTGGGCTCCTCTCCTAGCCGGGATTCAAACTTAAGTTTGCCACATCATAGGAGTCTAGCCCCTCTCGCCAGACCTAACCTCCAATGGTTAGGAGTCTGGTTAGGTATTAGCATAAACTGAAGTTGATGTTTTTTATTATGTTTCACATCAATATACCCAGGGTAACATAATTTGAAGTTTCTGTTCTCTGTTTTCTTCTTCCTTGCCTAAAGTACTATGATTCTGACAGTCATAGGAGTCTAGCCCCTCCCGTTAGACCTAACCCCCAATGGTTAGGAGTCTGGTCCAGTATTATCATAAATAGAAGTTGATGTTTTTTTATCTTGTTTCACATCAACATACACAAGGTAACATAATTTAAAATTTCTGTTCTCAGTGTTCTTCCTTGCCTAAAGCCCTATATTTCTGACAGTTCCTAAACTGAATTATTTTGTCAAGATTCCCTTTGTATAACTTTCTCATAATAGCCCGTAACTGTCAAGGCATGATGTAATTATACTATGTATAGCACATAAGGATCCTTATTCTAGGCTTCTTTTCTTACAGGAGCTCAATAACCCGTGAGAAGTTTGAAGAGCTCTGTGAAGATATTTGGGAGAAATCTCTTGTACCGTTGAAAGAGTTGCTTGAGCATTCAGGCTTGTCAGCAGATCAAATATATGCAGTGGAGTTAATTGGAGGTGCTACCAGAGTGCCGAAGTTACAGGTTTGAATAATTTTTTTTCATTTACGGTCATGCTTTCTGCACTGTGTATTAGTGGGATAAGATCTGCTGGTATTTGAACTAGACAGAGCTCCATGATTTATATTTTTGTCTATCCAGTCAACACTTGGTTTCTATGTATGAACTATCATCTGTTATATACAACATTAAGCTAGTATTTTGACACGTTAGTAAACATGACCCTGTTATACGTGAAGATGTACCTGCTACTTCCTTTTTTTTGTTAACTTGAATGATGGGAAGTTTGAAGGCATCTGACAGCTCACATGTTATTTTTTTTTATTGTAAAGATGCTAGGATAATCCAACTGTAAGATTGTTATTACTTAGGTAGTTAGAGAGAGGGGAATAGTATGATACAAAAAACATAAAGAATGATAGGTAGAATATTCAATTGAGTAAGAATATTGGGTCTTTGGTCAGGGAGAAGATCTTCCTAATACTACCATCAGTTTTACTGTAATTTTGGGAGTTCTTCCACATTCTATTTAAATTCCGGCTTCCTATCAAGAGATAGACAACATGAATGTGATTTAGTTGTGCATAAGTTCTTTTATATATCAAATACTTGATTAAGTTTGAAAAATTAAAAATTAATGACTTAGTGTTAACTTATATTTGATCTTTTTATCGTCAAGTAAAACTGCAGTACTTAGTCGTTTACAATGTTTTGTTCGATACTATGTTTGTACTTAAGTTTACAAATGAAGTATTTACTTGGCAGTCTGCCACTGATGTCTAGAAGTTTACTTAATGTTATTCTGTTAACTTACAGGCTAAGCTTCAAGAGTTCCTTGGTAGAAAAGAACTTGATAGGCATCTTGACGCTGATGAAGCAATAGTTCTTGGTGCTGCTCTCCATGCTGCAAATATAAGTGATGGTATCAAATTAAACCGAAAACTAGGTATGGTTGATGGTTCCTTATACGAGTTTGTGATTGAATTGAGTGGTGCCGATCTTCCGAAAAGTGAAAGTTCTAGGCAGTTACTTGTACCTAAAATGAAGAAACTCCCGAGTAAGGTAAACCAATTGATGTTTCTTGCAATGTATTTAATAAGAAAAGTGAAATGACCAATTATATTCTCTAATGTTACTAATCAGTTTTCATGTGGTTTACTTAACAGATGTTCAGATCCATTGTTCATGACAAAGATTTTGAAGTTTCTCTAGCTTATGAAAGTGAACATCTTTTGCCACCTGGTGTTACCTCTCCCTTAATTGCTCAATACCAGATATCTGGTTTAACAGATGCAAGTGGGAGGTAAGGATAAAACACTTCCTAAATTTTTATGGATGTAATTGCTGATTTAAATTTTAAACCCCTCAAGGAGTTGTTTTGATATCAATTTTTTAAAATCTCTAATTCCATCCTAATTTTTTTGTCTTTTCTGTTCTTGTAGATATTCATCTCGGAATCTGTCGTCCCCCATTAAGGCAAATGTACATTTCTCTCTTAGTAGAAGTGGAGTTCTTTCTCTGGATCGGGCAGACGCTGTTGTTGAAATAACAGAGTGGGTGGAAGTTCCCCGGAAGAACTTGACCATAGAGAATTCAACTATTTCGTCAAATGTATCAGAGGAAACTGGTGCTAGTAACAATTCTGAGGAAAATAATGAAAGTGTGCAAAGTGATAGTGGTATTAATAAAACATCTAACACGAGTGCTGAAGAGCAAGCTGCTGCTGAACCTGCTACAGAGAAAAAGCTGAAAATGCGGACCTTTAGGGTACCATTAAAGGTGAAAGCCAACCCGGGTGGTTATTGAGATGAAAAAGATTGAAACATTGAAACAAGATCTTCTAATATACTTCTCTTCTTGGCTCTTCTTTTTTTACCTGTGGCAGATTGTTGAGAAGGTTACAGGAGCAGGGATGACTCTATCGAAAGATTTTCTTGCTGAAGCTAAAACAAAATTACAAGCACTAGACAAAAAAGATGCAGAAAGGAAAAGGACAGCCGAGTCTAAAAATAATTTAGAAGGATATATTTATACAACTAAGGAAAAGGTTGGTAAAAAACAATATGCTTGGGTTTTTTTAATCTTTAAGGCCTTAGTCATTTCTACAACGTAAAGCACCTTTAAGATTTTTTAATTGTCTTTCAGAGAATCTCTTTAATATTATTACTATTTACCTTTAATTAGTTGACTTCAAGTTTATACTGAAGGATTTGAACTCACAGTCTTGTTTTTTTGAAAAATGTCATCAAAATATAATTAAGAAATGAAAGAATGAGGATGCAGTTTTAAAAAAAAAACATACCCCAATCTCTAGGAAAATTAATTCAAGAAGGCCCCATCTAATATTCATGTTTAATCTTATGCTTGTATTCACCTTAAATCTACTTATGTTTGTAGATACTTATTCTGATCGCCATATATTTTCTACAGGGAGAGGGTAGTATTTGGGAATGATCCTCCCACTCTTATTTTATCTGTTTCCATTTTATAAATATTATGTCTATTATTTTTTTAGAATTTTATAAAGTTATTTAACTTCTTTTTTGTACTTGATAGTGTAACTATTAATATTTGCACTTGTTCTTATTGCTTTCCTTATTTTTATCAGATTGAAACTCTTGAGGAGTTTGAAAAAGTTTCTACGAGTGAGGAACGCAAGTCCTTTGTTGAGAAGCTTGATGAGGTTATAACCCTTTTCATTGGCCAACCAACAACAAATGACATTGATAAGAATTTTGACTTAGGCTTCTTGCATTCTTTCAGGTGCAAGATTGGTTATATACAGATGGTGAAGATGCCAACGCCACAGAGTTTGAAGAGCGTCTAGATCAGTTGAAAGCTGTTGGAGATCCAATTTTCTTCAGGTCTGTTGTATTCTCTATTTTAATTTATGTTTATTGTATGATAAAGTTTTTCTGAAGAGTGTAACGTCTATTTTAGGCTAAAAGAGCTTACAGCTCGACCAGCAGCAGTTGAGCATGCCCGCAAATACATTAATGAGCTGAAACAGGTACCATCTAGAAATTTCTGATTAGTACTCTTTGGCATTTCATTTATCATGTGTCAATTTTGAAACTGAACTTTTGTTTCTGGTATAGTCCAATAACCGATCTTTGTAATTGAGCACATCTAAGTAAACTCGGTTTGGTGGTAGTGATTGTTGTCAAACTCGGTTTCTAAATAAACTGGCTGATTCCAAGTAAACTCGACTTGTAAGATTCTAAAGAGCCAAGCCTTGTTCCACTAAGTGGGGTCAGCTGCTTGGATCAAATGACGCCATAATGTTCTATCATATATTATGTTTCGATTCAATCCTACTCATTAATCTCTAAATCTTCCGTAATATTTTTTCTAAATCATCCTCCACCTCTAGTGATTTAACTACCTTCCATATGATCTATTCTCCTTACTACAAAATGTTTTAGCCTTCCTCTACATGCCCAAACCACCTAATCCGAGTTTCTACCATCTTTTCCATGACAGATGCTACCACAACTTTCTATCTCTAATGTCATTTCTAATCCTATCCCGGCTAGTCTTTCCATACATCCAACACAACATTCTCATCACTACTATGTTTAATATATTCTTGTGTTGGTTGTTTACTACCTAACACTCCGTCCCATACAACGAAAAATCAAAGAGAGATGATTTATGCTTCCAAAGAGAGAATGGAAAAAACTTGAGAAGTTCAGTTTAATTGAGAATAACCAAATTTTGATTTATGCTTCCGAAGAGAGATGATAAAATATAGCTTTCACAAACTATGTATAATCTGAATGTCACTTGAAGGTTATGTGCACCAGCAACATGTTAAAAACACACGGGAAAAAACCGTTAAACACTGCCAACCTTCATTTGGCTATACAATGATGTTCTTTTTGTAGAAAAGGTTTTTTTATGTTAACGTTAGACAAATTGAACATTCACAACAAATTGAACATTCACAACAAATTGAACATTCACAATGGGAAATTAATTGGCCATGCTCTGAAGCAGTCTATTTTGATTTATACAATTTTTTTCCCACTTGAAGTAGCTATTAAGTATAAGGTGATGTAACATGAAACATTTATATATAGATCTTTTTCTGACATATGCAGATTGTAGAAGAGTGGAAATCAAAGAAGTCTTGGCTTCCAAAAGAACGAGTAGACGAGGTATTTGATTTATCTTGATTTTTATTTTCTTGAATCTATTAAACACAGCATGTTACCTCTGGAAAAATCATTTTCTATTTTGGGGTTGCTATTTTGCAAGGTGATTAATATTGCAGAAAAGTTAAAGAATTGGTTGGATGAGAAAGAAACTGAGCAAAAGAAGTAAGTTCCTGTCAGTAATTTGTTGTTCTTCTTGTATGGAGAAATATTTTTTTGCTCTTCAATACATTTCCATTGTTCATTCTGATCCTGTTTTATAATCTAGCTTTGTAAAGCTTTCATTTTCCCAAATTGCTCGACTTGGTTTTGGTTATTGAGTAAATTCCTCAGCACGAAATAATAGTTTTAAAAATCTAATGTAACTAATTATTAATTTTTATTCTGTTTTTCTTTTCAACTTTTGAAGAACTTCTGGATTCAGTAAGCCTGCATTTACATCTGAAGAAGTACATTTAAAGGTGTTTGAACTACAAAACAAGGTACCATTTCTTCTACTTTTCTAGTTAAGACTGTATTGGCACATGATTTACATGTCCATGAAAGCAGTGTCATTTATTTTGAGGTCTTCAATGTATATGTATTATAGGTTGCCAGTATTAATAGAATCCCCAAGCCCAAGCCCAAGATTCAGAAGCCCCCAAAGAATGAAAGTGAGAGCAAGGAGCAGAATACTGTTGATTCTGATTCCACCTCAACTGATAGTTCCTCTCAAAGTGATGAATCTGCTAACCCGTCAAAAGGTGAAAGTGAAGAATCGGTTGACGAGCAACCTGAAAAGCACGATGAGCTATGATTTAACTGAGAATGCATGTAGGTCCTTTTCTTTTTAATTATCTACCTACAAGTTTTAATTAGTTAAAGGGTCTAGGCTGGTAAGGGTAGAATGGATAGGTGAAAACGAGGGAGTGCCAGTTTTCTGAGAGCAGGAGAATAGAGTTGAGGCAACATTTGCTTGATGAATGCTAAAATTTTGAGGTTAGATGTACTACAATAGTTATTTTTTTTTCCTTTTATAATTGATTTCCCTTTGATATTTAAAAGGGGTAAGTTGTAATTTAAAGGCATATGAAATGTGATATAGGAAGAAAAAGAGGCTCAATCTAATAGATTTGCACAAGTGAGCTCACATAATTCTAAACGCATTTTATTTTTATGTTAGATGCATGATTGTCTGTAGAAACTAGTTTAGTTTGAAAATTAGTATGAATTGATATAGTTAATAATTTAGTAATAAGTCATATTATATATTCTTACTCTGCCAATGGCAAAATAATACATCATGTTTTTTTTTTGGAACGGTCATGCTAATTAAAGGAATTTTTACGTTTAATTCTTAATTTGTATTACTTGGGAGATAAATTAGCAGTACTCTAAAATTAGGATGGAAATATAATTGGTGGTTGGACATGGATTTGTATTCTATTTTAAATTAGATTAAGGTCAGACTACTTGTAAATCAAATAGATTTAGTTATAATTTAGATCAACACAGAGTAACAGTACTCTTAATCAATTAAATGGTATAATTTTATGCCACATCTTATTTATTTTAATTTAAAATAAATTAAAATTTTACAATATTTTACACTAAAGGTATGGTACCTAATTTGAATACATGGGTACCAAAGAATATGTCTAAAATTTACATCTAAATAAATTAGAGAGGTAAAAATGCTAGACTTTATTTGAATTTCCACTGTCAATAGTAGATAAATATAGTTGTTTTAAAGTTTAATTACATTTTTAATTCCTTAATTTACATAATTTGTTTTATTTTAAATTTAAATAGTTTTTTTTTTTTTATCATTTTATCATATTTTTACACTTAAAATTGATATTATGTTTAATTTTAAATAATGTGTTATTTGTGAAATACGACACATCATTAAATATTGTTTTGGTAAGGCTTTAAAATATACAGTATTTGTGGAACTTTAAATATAAAATAAGTTACATGTTATCCGTCATCAATTATCATGGTAAAAATGATAATAACATGTCACTAAAAAAAGATTTTTTTTATTAATTGGTTGGAATTTATGTTTTTTTTATTAATTGGTAGCAATTTACTATGTTTTATAGATGAATTAGTGATCTCGATGGATCAACCCGCGTGAGATTACAATTGTTTGTATCATTTGTGAAAGAAGTAAAATAGTTAGATTAAAACTATAATTAATCTTAATTTTAATAATTATAATGATATTTTTATCCAAAACAATCATAATTACATTTTTATATTATTTGAATATGACTACATGAAAACTTATTTAAAGAAATGATATATGACCGGGTTAGTTATTTATAACAAATTTAATAACAAATTAACATTGATATTTTTAGTATAAATTATTTTAAAGTTTAAATTTATTTTAAAATAAATTAAAATAAAAAAGTGAGGTGATATAGTTATCTTTAGTATAAATTATTTTAAAGTTCCAACTTAAAAGTGTCAAACGTTAAAAGTGTCAAACGTTAAAAGTGTCAAACGTTAGATCTTTAAGATACATCCTATAACTGCAAAACTACTAAATAGCAAATGACGGAATTTTCAGCAAAACAGCAAGAACCCTGACAAAAACCTCCATCTAGCCAACATAAGCCGCATCCTCAGCTTGTAAAGATCAACTTGATCAAAAAGAATTTCCTTAAAATTGAGTTGTAAGATGGTGATTGGTTCAAATCTAAGTGTTTTTTTTTTTTTTAATGAAAGCATCGTTGAGGGTGTGGGAAACCTTCAAGATGTTGTGATTATTAATTCTTTTTGGGTAAAATTAACTGGTTACTTTGCAATGATGATACATTTAAATGTCCAAGTCAAAATCAAATGCTGTTTCCTTGCCATCTTGATATAGTTGATCGTGACACACTACGCAATACTTTAAAAAAACCATGAAGAAATAGAAACAAACCAAGAGGATCAACATATCCTCAGACTGCCCCACTCCTTAAAACAAACTTGTTTTAAGGGTGTGTTTGAATTATCGATGGATAGAATTGATTCTAGCAGAATTGAGTTTGGTATAATTGATTTTATCAGAATTGAATTTAACAGAATTGTAATATGTTTGGATATGTTTATGTAAAAGTGAGTTGAACAATAAACTTCAGTGTAAAAATCATCCAGAATCAATTCTAGAGATAAAAGCTACAAATTCTAGCTTCAAGTAGAATCTATTCTAGAGACAACATCAATTCTACTTTTGCCTAAACAAACATTTTTAAATCACCCAAAATTCATTCTACACTTCTAGAATATTTTTGGCTCTTCTAAAAGTCAAACCATGCACCTAATTTTTCTTAGCCCCTCATGCATAAGACAATGGCTTTTGTGGTAAGCAAAGCCTCTAAAATACCAAGCTAGAAAAGAAAAATCATTAAAATCTGTAATTTAAAAAAAAAAAAGTGTCAAGAGTTCCATCCATATCTGTAATTTAAAAACAGTTGTGGATATTGTTTTTTGGGTACTCAATAAATATGTATTTAATTGCCATCTCTATATATGGAATATATAATAATCATACACAATCTGTATATTTTTTTTATTCACCAATGATGTCAGTTAGAACTACAGAAGAAATTTACATATAACCATAATAAGAAGAGTGGACAGTAATCCCAATATGAAAATATTTTGCCATGAAAACAGAGGCAACTGAAATAAATTTGGCACTCTACTTGTCAGGAAATCAGACTGTACAATGAGAGTTTATAGATAAATCCATTGAGTTAAGCTATGCTTGCATAATGTAATATGTACAAATATGATAATTACCTAAATATTATGATTCATAATCTGCTTTCCCCATAAAGGAGGTGACAACTAATCTTTTTAATAAAAAAATACTCATTATAATAAAATCAGTTCTTCTTGGATTTCATAGTCTGCCATTTGTCTAGAAGAGCCAATATTTTTTCTTTGGATGTCTAGTAGGAACATCTGCAAATTCATTGTATGAAAGAAAAATAAGCTTATTTTTTTATAGTAGTTCTGACCATGAAAAGTATATAAAGGAAGCAAGAAGAAAAATCCATTTGAAAGATGTTATAAATTATAATCATTACCTCCATTTGTGTACAATGAATTATAGTGCACTTCACTCCAAAAGCTTAGCCATAGCTCTATAAAGTCAAAAAGGAATCGTAACTACATTGACCTTAAAAATCAAGGCTCAAGACAAAAGAAGTTCTAGAGGAGAGTTTCAAAATAAGGACAAACAAAACAAACCATCAAAGGAAGAAACATTAACAATTAGCTACCTCTAGTGGGCCTTTTGTTAGTCGGAAGGATCTCGATGTAGCAAGTGTCTCTGAAAGAGGTCACTAAGCAAATCTTGGCATCAAACTGAAGAAAAGTAATGATCAGTCAGAAAACAATTATAACATGTAACCAAGAAATATGTGAGTGTGGAATATAGAATTTTTTCTTCTAGAAATTGAAAACAATGTTTATGACTATGCTCCTGGGAGATTTATGGAACTTAGATGACTCACCCGGTCTGCTGCTGCTTGTAGAGTAACATGATCTCCCCATTCTCCTGATCTATTGTCACACAAAATTAAAATTTCAAATTAGTATTACCATCAATACTATGCTCTCAATCGAAATCAATGTAAAATTGTTCACCAATGAAATCTAACTTTTTCATCTGCTTTATGTAGCTTTTGTACGCCATTGGCACATAAGCTTCGTACAATTTTTTGTTATGCTTTAGCTGGGAGAAAAATACAAGCCAAAAAGAAGTGATAGATTAGAATGTGAATATAGGCTTGCTGAAAAATTGAATACTTTGCAACACTATTCAATCAGCAATAACACAATATAAAATAAGAAAAATGAGCGAGGATCATGCAGTGTTTCAATGAAATACTTCGCAATAGCCAAAAGAAATTACTGCACTTATGTCTATAATGAACCTACCTGCTTAATAACCTGCCTTCTCACATACTTGTGGTAATCAGGCTTGCCGAACAACTGATCAGCTATAGCTCGGAACTGTTAAGTAAGATTTTCACAAATATTAGACAAAGCGAAGGAACATGTAACAAAAGTGCCAAATAATGAGGGAAAAGTAAGATGTTAAGTAAGTTTTCTTTGTAAGGAAAGAAACCCAAATACCTGACAATTTCCATCGCCCTCCATTTGCAGCTCCGATAGGCCATATGTAACCAACCTGTAGAAAATTATGGATCATATTTATCACGTAAATAAAAACAAATAAGCATTTAGTTTCCCATCAACTAAATATGACTCTACACCGTCATTTTTGACTTAATTACAACTCACAATGGCACAAAACTCAAGCAAGTTGTATCATGATTTTAACTTAGGTTTCCCTTTTAAAAAATATGTAAATAAGTATAAAATTCTGACAGAAATTGAAAAATGAAAGGCGTATAAGCATACAACAACAACCAAGCCTTATCCCCCGAAGTGGTGTCGGCTATATGGATCAACTTCTGACATAGTGTTCTATCTAGGACGATGTTTCTATCCAAATTGTTAATCTCAAGATTTTTCTTCATAACTTCTCTTATAGTTCTTCTAGGTCTTCCTATATTTCTAACTGTTTGACTCCTCTCCATCTGATTTACTCTCCCTAGCACCGAGTCTACAAGTCTTTTCTCTACACGTCCAAACCACCTAAGTCTATTTTCTCATAGCTCATACTATCTCTTCATCTATCTAACTATCTATCTCCTGAACCATGGCATTAAATATGATCAATGAGATTTAACATGTTTGTTTGCTATACACAATAACCTGATTAAAATTTTCCAATATACAATGCAAAGTTAAGCTAACAAACAGCGCAATATTAATTTCATCTAAAATTCGAAGACAAATATGTGAATACAACAGTGAATTTGCATAGTTCCAAAACAAAAAATTGTTAACCAAACATTAAGTTAGTGTTTGCAACCTTTCTGATAGCGTCTCATGGTCAATTGTCGCGTCATTGACATCAGGAATCTCTCCATTAACACGGGGAGTATGCTGCCAACACACCGAATTAGTATTCTCATCTCAAATTCACAATGCAGGCAACAACATATACAATAGCACACAAAATCGGAACGAATAATAAAACAATAGTTAAAGGAAAAAAGCAATAGCACTCGAATGATAAATACCGGAATAGAATCTAAATGGGAGAGTCGCTTCCCAAGCTGTCTGCTACCCCGGTTGAGAGTTTCCTCTTCAGCCAAAATGCTTGCAATGGTTTGATCATCCTCTGTGTCACGAAAGCTGCTGTTCAAGCTCGAGCTGGAACTCTCACTTCCATTCCTTAGATTCGCACTCATACTTTCCTCAAATCAACCAAACAACAATTCAAACCTATACAAGCTACAATTACAAACAAATCATGAAATCTGAAACAAGAAAAAGAAAAACTCACAAGATTAATCCATGAAATTCTCTACCAAAAATACCTTGGTTGCGTCGGTGGCACTGTAGCAGTTGCAAGAAAAAATCAGATGCTAACGGAGAAAAAGAATTATAGAGAGATGAAGGGTGGGAGTTATGAGAGGTTAGAAGAGAAGAAAAGAAAGAAAGGAATTGAAGTAAAGAAACGTAGGCGTGTGAGGGAAACAGTTGAGAAACTTGAGTTGGGTGTTTCGAGAAGGAAGCAAAGTGTTGTTGGAAGACCAAACACGGATGCGTTGAGTTTTGTCTTGTTTTGAACTTGGCCAATAATGTACGAAGTACGAACCAATTGTTAGATATTTGACCAAACTTAAAGTCCTATTTGGAGTATTTGTTTTTTCTTTCAATAAAATAACTAGTAGGAAGGACCAAATTTGTTTTTTGACAAAATCAAATGTCAAATGATGCGTCTTTTTAAAAATAAAACAAAGAAACATCTTATGAAGTTAATTGAATAATTAATCAAAAGAAATATGTTTTCAACTTAACCTCGAAACATGTTATCTTTAAGACATATTTCAATAATTTTCACATTGACTTGAAAATGTGGTGATGTCAACTTAACTATCAACTACTTTGTTGTTCTATACCAAATTGAAACAATGTTCAACAACTTTAATCAAATTCAAGATACTTTTGAATCTTGATCCCGCCATTTGCATCCACTTGTTTTTAACTATATTTTTCTGCCAGGTAATCTAACAAGCTCACAAGCATGGTTCTTCAACCATCATTGACTCCACCTGCTCTCGAATGCTTCACTAAAGGTATTTTTTTATAAATTTTGCAACCCTTCAGCCTCATTCAAAGCATAACACTCAAGGCTAACATAACCGTCCCTTTGAGATGCTACAATCTCCCTCCTTACCTTATCACGAGTCAAATGATAATTAGAGGCCCCTGTAATCGTTCCCTTGTTACTACTAGTACCCGTAGTAGGAAACCCCATCTCAAACTGAGTTTTCTCCGCCATAGTTTCTAAAAGTTTCATCCCTTGATTTTTACTTTTCTTTCTTTGAAAGAACTCTCTACCAACCAAGTAAGCTGCTTTGACACCAGCCTTATTCTTGATCTCGTCAATGATGATTTCACGCTGGTTGCAGAGAATGCAATAGAAGCACAAAGAAATGCGCAATTTGAAACGAGGAAAAAGGATTAGATGACATTGTGAAGGTGCAAGAAACATAAGAAATGAGGAGTTTGAATTGGGTTGCACCAAATATAATCTTTTTCCAACTCAAAACAAGAGGTTAACGAGTGAATAAAAATAGAAGAACACAATTATTTTTATTCTGGTTCACTATTAACTAAGTTACTCCAGTCTACCTGCCAAGGTGATTTTGCCTTTTCAATAAGGACTTAATCCACTATAACCAAACTGATTACAAGCAACCACAATGACCGCAACCACTGTCTTCTTGAGACTTCTGACTAACACTAGTCTCTCAAGGAAACAACCACAATAAGCTTAAGATCAACCTTACTGACAACCCCAACAAGTTCAGCTGATCCTTATCGTGAAACCATTACGATCGCAACCACAGTCTTCTCAAGGCTTCTACTAACACTTAGTCCCTCAGGGAATCTATCAACAAATGTTGATTACAAGTATGTATTACAAAGATGTTTCTAATAAGAAGATTACACAATATTTAAGTACATTAAGAAAAAAGTGTTGATAAGCAAGATATGAACAAAAGATCCTTGCCAAAAATAAAAAACTATACAAAGAATTTTACTAACAGAGTTTGTGCAGCGCTTTAGTGTAGTTTTGAAGAACTGATTCTTTGATTTCAAATTCTTCAAATGACTTCCTTTATAGAGAAGGATAGACCCGTTCGAGGGTAGAATAGGACAGCAACGTACAGCTGTAAAATCTCCAACGGTCATGGTGGGAATAGTAGATAACAAGTCTAGGTTGGATTGTCCTTACGCCACCCTATAGGAGTAGAGGTCAAAGTTTACGTTAGTACTTTTAGGCTCACCATCACATGCAAGTCGTTCTTGATCTTCTAAGTCTTTAGAGGCTTCCAATTCTATGTTGATTGAAGCATGTTGTAGATGATCCGAACTTGAGTCTTCAGAACCTAAGTCTTTGAGTCTTCTGAACCTGTTTAATAGAACCTTGTCTTTAGAGTCTTCAACACTTGATCTTCAGAAGGGTTGTCTTCAAATATTTAGAACTTGTTCAGCAGAATTTCGTCTTCAACATCTTCAGAACATGGGAAACATAAGAAAAGCTTTAGAATGTCTCCAAAGCTTCCTTTATAAGCCACGATCAAAAGCTCTTGTACTAACATTCCTTAGAACCGTTGCAGAAGTAGCATTCCAGAATCTTGACTTCCATTGTAACATAGTACTAGTATTCTTCCAGAGTGTTAAGTTCAGAACCTGATGACCTCACACGCCTTCTTACTAGAGTCAGGACATGCAAGGAAAAATCCACACACTAGAAAAAACTATTAGTGTATACAATTGTTCTTTAAGATAACATATAAAGTTATCATCAAACTTAAGGCCAGATGCATAACCAATCTTGTTCTTACACATTGTTATATATCTATAAGTGTATGGATGCAACAATGTTTGAGAATATTGCTGACTCGACGACAGTGAAGGTGAGGTGGGACACAATTGTTCGGTGCTATGGTGGCGATGCATCAGTGAAGAAAGTAAAGTTGCAGTCCCTACGTAAGCAATATGAGAATCTCAGCATGAAGAACAATGAGAAGGTTCCAGACTACATCTTCAGAGTGATTGTGGTCACAAATAAGATGAAGGCTTATGGAGAAAAGCTTTTAGAACAAAATAATCATCGAAAAGGTTCTAAGATCACTCACTCATTAGTTTGATTACATAGTTGTAGCTTTAGAACACTCGAAATAAACCAACACCATGAAAATTGAAGAACTACATAGTAGTTTAGAGGCACAAGAGTTACATCTAACAAAAAGAAACTCTGAAAGAGAAATAAAACAAACTCTAAAAGTTTCTTTGGTCAAGAAGAACAAGATGCAAGCATGGCTAGAGAAAAAGAAAAATATGCTGGTTGCTGATTGTTGGTCAAAGAAAGAAAGGATGAAAAAGCCAACATAGGCAGAGTAGATTCTAAGGATGAACCTATTCTATTGATGGAATATGAGAAGGAAGGTTAAAAAAATGGTGATATATGGAC
The DNA here is from genome assembly GCF_029867415.1 of Vicia villosa. Classification (NCBI taxonomy): domain Eukaryota; kingdom Viridiplantae; phylum Streptophyta; class Magnoliopsida; order Fabales; family Fabaceae; genus Vicia; species Vicia villosa. Next base: position 193,007 of record NW_026705158.1, on the reverse strand, counting down.
ACCGACTGCTCAAATCACCTAACTAGAAACAAACAATGGTTGATTGCTTTTGACTATAGTAGAAAGACCAAGATCAAACGTGTCGATGATGAGTATCGGAATGTTGAAGGAATGAGAAATGTCAAAGTAAAATTGAAGAATGAAGAAATTATATTGATCAATGATGTATGGTATGTTCCTGGCATGAATAGAAATCTGATGAGTGTAAGTCAGTTACTTGAAAAAGGGTTTTCAGTATCTATGAAAGACAATCTCTTGAAGTTGTATGTCAGTGGCAAGAAGTTAATTATGCAGTATGAACTACGAAGAAACAGGACATTCAAGGTAAATGTTGAAACAACAGACACTCAATGCCTTAGTGCAACATGTGTTAAAGGGAGAGTAAGTTGTGGTACAAGAGATTGGGACATCTGAAATTCAAAAGTTTAGGGAATCTGAGTTCAAATAATATGGTACATGGAATTCCAAAGATTTTGGAACCAAAGAAATCATGTGATGGGTGTAGTGCATTATGATGTATGTGGGCCATTTAAAGTACCTTTACCGGGGGGAAACAAGTGTTTTGTGTCATTTGTGGATGAGTTCACAAGAATGGCATGGGTAACACTAATAAAGTTCCAATATGAGGTGTTTGATGAGTTCAAGAAGTTTAAAGTGAAGGTTGAAAATCAAAGTGGACAAAGGTTGAAGATCTTTAGAACTGCTGGTGGAGGTGAGTTCAATTCAACAAATTTCAAGAAGTTTTGTGAGGAGCTTGGAATTGAGCATGAGGTGACTGCTCCATATACTCCACAAAATAATGGTCTTGTTGAAAGAAGAAATAGAACTCTGCTTGACATGACAAGGATCTTGTTGAAGGAAAAGGATCCACGTCACACATTGTGGGGTGAATCCATTGCCACATCAGCATATGTGCTCAACAAATGTCCGACAAAGAAGTTATAGGAAGTAGCTCCTATGAGAAGTGGACTGAAAAAAAAGCAAAGTGTGAGCCATTTCAAGGTGTTTGGTTCTGTTTTGTTACAAACATGTACCCGATGCTACTAGAAGGTGCTTATAAGCTTTATTGCCCAATCACCAACATAATAGCTATCAGTAGAGATGTCATAGTGAAAGAATCAGAAGCATGAGATTATAACAAGTCTGAATACAACTCTAGTGCAAGAATGCTTATGGGTTTCCCTAGTAAGTAACTTCTCCGCATAATCTTTTTGAAAGTTTTCCCCAGCAAGCTTGCTTCCCAGTAAGTCCTTTATAGAATCTCCCCCAGTAGATGGTCATCTTAAATGATCTATACTGACTCGTGAGTAGGCGTTGACCTCTCATATCCCCAGAGAATCTCCTAACCTTGATCTAAGCATCGACCTTTAGTTGGCGACGATCTTGTTTGTTGATCTAAGAACCAACCTTTGAAGGCGACAATCTCTTTATGTTTCAATCTAAGCACCGACCCTCGAGAAGGCGATGATCTCTTTATATTTTGAACCAAGTATCATCCCTCGGGAAGGCGAAAATATCTATATGTTCAATCTAAGCACCGACCTTTAGTTGGCGATGATCTCTTTATGTTCGATCTAAGCACCGACCCTCGGAAATGCGATAATATCTTAATATTCGACCTAAACACTGACTCTCGGGAAGGAGACGATCTCTTAATGTTCGATCTAAGCACCGACCCTCAGGAAGGTGGAAATATCTTTATTTTTTTATATAAGCACCGACCATCAGGAAGGAGACAATCTCTTTATGTTCGATCTAAGCACCGACCATCAAGTTGACGACGATCTTTTTATCCAATTCTATCTAGATGTTTGCTTTCATACTTGTTTATCTCTTCGACGAGCAAAATTAGGGTCCTTCTATATTTAATTATATTCTATCATGAGAATATGGAGACTAACAGTCGCCATCTTCTCTGATTAAAGATATTTAAATAAGGGAATTTGTCGTACTCTAAATTTTGTCCACCATTTTTATCTGATCATCCTATGTCATTAAGTCAGTTATCTTGTCTGAGTCATTGTATTTTGTCCACCTTTTTGATTTTTGTCCATTATTCCCTTTTTATTTTTTATTTTTATTTATTATTATTTACATTGGTTACTTAATATTATTATTATTATTATTATTACTATTATTATTGTTATTATTATGTATATTATTATCATTATTATTATAACATTATTATTATTATCATGATTATTTAGTATTATTATTACTTATATTATTATTATTATATACATTATTAATATTATTATTAGTTACTTATTCTTATTTTTATTAGTTACTTGTTATTATTATTATTTTACTATTAATTTTGTTTATGTGTATGTGTCTCCAAAAATATCAAAAAACACCAAATCACATCCAAAATCAAATCAAAGCTAAAATCAAATCAAATCGCAAGAAATCAAATCTTTCATTCATTGATAGTTAATGACAAAGAAGATCAGAATTATAGATTCAAAGCCCAACAATCATTCCTAATTCGTACCAAGTTGTTCCCTAAGTTACAATCATTCCCAATCATTCCTAATTGATGTTAATCAAACTAATTCTAAACCTAATTCTTAACCTATGCAAACCCTAAGAAATTCAGAGGAAAAGGAGAAAAAATTTACAAAAAAAAGAAAGAGACACTTCCAAACCCTAATCCAAGAGCTTGTCTTCATATCGAAGATAACTTTGATGACCAAAAAAACCTCCAGCAATCAAGCAATCCAGAGCAAAACCTTGCAACCATAAATAAATAAAATAGGTTAGAAGGAGAATAAAGCCAAACAAATAAAAAGAAAAGGAAAAAAATAAAGAAGAGAGGGAAACAACTTACGTGGTCACGACATCTCAAGTAGGAGCCCTCCTTTCAAACTCTTGATGTGACTCTAAGCATGTGTTGTTCTTTGTCATTGATGTTGAATATGTTTAGGTTGTTCTGTTTGATTCAAATGATATACCTAGGTTACTTAGGGTTTTGATTTGATGTTGTTTGTTGGTTTATCTTTGCTGAAGCTATGATCGAAATAAGTTTGGTTTGGGTACGACCAGAATTTGGTTTAGTTTAGACAGAGGGGAATTCAATTTTATTGGGTTTGAATTTTTGTTGGTGTTTTGTTGATCGAAGGTTGGATTGTTGTTCAAAAGCCTATGATTTGTGGAGTAAGGTTAGTTTGGTAGGATTTGTGTGAGTTTAAGTGGGTTTCTGGAAAAATTAGGGTTAGGGTTGAAGGTTAGGGATGAACACGTTGAGTGTTCATTGTTTTTTTGGGTTTGGACATGGTATTTGAGGGTGGACTATGGTGGTTTTAGGTCTAGACCTCTCAGGGTTCTTAGGTCTTAGGGTTAGGGTTCTTAGGGGGTTGAAGGTGGTGGCCGACATGTTGCCTAGCCCTACGGTCGTAGGGATGACTAAGGTTATGGGTGGTGGTCTGAAGTAGAGAGGGGGCAGAGAAGAAGAGAAAAGAGAAAGGTTTTGAGAGAGAAGGTAGCGAAGAGAGAGAAAGACAAGTGAAAATGAGAGAAGAAAGAGGGGATTAAGGATTTAAATATTCCCTTGATCAACGCTCTGATGGGAGGCACATAGCTCCATCATGTGCATTTAAATCAACCTGGGAAATCCAATGCCAACACCTCCATTGTAACCTTTTGATTTGGACCCTTTCTTATATAACCAATGGCTGAGCATTTTTCCCTAGATCAAATTGAGACCATCAGATCAATCTGATTGCCACATGTTCCCCTTTTTATTTTTTTTATTTATTTATTTGTTTTTCCGAGTGGGCTTTATAAGTATAGGATCTTGATTTCTTTTCCTTTCAACACCATATAATTCCTTGATGCACCCCTGGTCTCATTTTAATTGATCTTATTCATTTAGTTTATTTCATTTAGTTTATTTATTTATTTAATTTAGTTTATTCATTTATTTAATTTATTTTATTCTATTTACTTAGTTTAATTTTTTAATTAATTTTATTGAATTATTTAGTTTTATTAGTTAATTTAATTATGTTTAGTTAATTAGAAATAATAAAAAAAAAAACAAAATGAGTTAATTAATTTAATTAGGAAAAAACAAAAAAACAAAAAAAATAAAGCTTACTTTTTTCACAATTTAAAACTAACATCCACTCATCAAATCATCTTTTTGTCCCCGTGCAACCAAAATTCTTTTTCATACAAAAAATAGTTTTATTCATTTCAACGCAAAATACAAACAAACGTGTCAGCCTCCATCGTGCGAGCATACAAGCAAATGTTTAAATGCTCAAATGCAATATAATGATATTCTATAAAAACAACCAACAAACAAGTATTTTCTACTATGAATTACGAGACTCTAATTTTCTCTTTGCACTTGGGAACAAGTAGGAGTAGGTTTTTGAAATCTTTTCGAGCGCAATAAATAAAAAACTAAAACCTCACTTTATCTCATGAATTTTCCTTAACAATCAGAAAACCTCGAACAACCTTTAAAACTCCCTTTACCCTAAAACTAGTTAGAAGGTTCCCGTTGAGTATAACAGATGTGAGGGGTGCTAATACCTTCCTCTTGCATAATCGACTCCCGAACTCGATTTGGTTGCGATGATCATTTCTTCCTTAAGGGTCTGTTTGGTTCAAATGAGAGGGAGGGGAGGGGAGAAATTTTAATGGACGGAAGGGGAGGGGAGGGGAGGGGAGAGATTTTTTGTAATTATATATATGTTTGGTTCAAACGAGGGGAGGGGAGGGGAGGGAAGAGATTTCGTTTAAAAATATGTTTGGTTCACGAGAGGAGGGGAGGGATTTTAATAATAATTTACAATTTTATCCTTGTAATTTTATATAAGTGATATGATATTCAATTGTAATAATTTCATAAATATTTTCTTGGAAATAATATTTGTATAACTGAGTGATTAAAAAGTCATAACTTATCGCATAATATTAAAAAAATTGAGTACACTTGATTCGTATTATAACTCTCAACACAAAATAAACTATGCGTTGATACTTTTGAATACATAAAATAAATTATAATAAAAAAAAATTACAGTAGTTATAATTTTTATTAAATAAAAAAATAAAAAAAATTTGAAGGTGAAGAATAATAAATTGATGGAAGCAATAGAGAAAAAATCACAAAAAGAAAAGTAGGAACATAAAAGAAAATAACATTTTTAAAATAATAGAATAAAATTGAGGATATTTTAGTAAATATATTAATTTAATTAATATTAAAACTCAGATCCTCTCCCCTCCGATTCGGGGGAACGCAAAAAGTGTCATTTGGAGGGATTTTGCTCCTCTCCCCTCCTCTCTCCTCCTAAAAATTGAACCAAACACATTTCATTTTAAAGATTTCCTCCCCTCCCCTCCCCTCCCCTCGCTCTACCTCGAACCAAACACACCCTAAAAGGATTTTATCGATGTTTCCCTTTAAAAATAAAACTTCGGTGGCGACTTTGTAGTTTTTTCGGGCGCTAGTAGGCTCAAGAAGTTTTTGCGCCGTGACAGGAAATCTTAAGACTAGGTTATCTTGTTGTATATGGTTGCAGTTTCTTTCTTCATAATTACATTTGTGAGGGAGGTAGGTGCTCTCCTTTGTTCAAAAAGGTTGACTTCCTCCCTGATTTCCTAGGTATTTTCTTCTCTCGGCAAGGGGTGCGTTTTAAAGGAATGCCTCCTTCAGTCTGTAGGTGAGTCAAAAGAGTGTTCCACGCATTTTCGAGTGGGTGTAGTCTAGTATGTCCAAAGGACATGTGAAAGCTCATATGCTCAATTTTCCTTAGTAACCTCTAGTCTTCCTTTCAATCTTGATAACAAAACTCAATTTGCTGCTTTGGTCAGCCAATTCGTTTGAGGATGCTCCACTGAAATGAAGTGTTGAATGGTCTTCAAGTCCTCCACTGAAATGGATTGGAGAGGCTATGGCGTCCAGTGTTGTTAGGAATCATCTTTCAAAAATTATGTTTTAGACGCTTTCACGGGAAATTGTGAAGAAAACAACGTTTAGAGTCCTCCTATCCTTCCCTCTATCGAAAGAGACTGGTAGATTTGTTGTTTCACATGGTTGAGTTGAGGATTCGTTGAATACTAGTAGCCTATTGCCTTCATATGACTTTGAAGGTGAGAAACTTCAAATCTTGTATATGTAACCCCAACTTCCTAAATATTTTGAGATACATGAGATCACAATTTTTTTTGTCATCAATGGGGATCCCCGCCACCGAATGATGGGCTATAGAAGTCGTTACAACCATCATTAGAAGTGTTATGTTAGGAGTTCTGTCCGCCTTCTCTTGGTCTCTAAACCCTAACAATGGCCTATCTTTTTATCGTTTCTCGGAATGTTTCGGATATACACTTCCGAAAGAATTCAATAATTATTAAAAAATTAAAATCAAGGTGAATCAATACAATTAATAGGTATAAAATCAAGGTGAATCAATAAAATGAAGGTGAATCAATAAAATCAAGGTGAATCAAAATTTCCTAAACAATTTTAAAGTTAAAAATTATTTTACTAACTTATATAAATCAAAAATATTTTAATTTCATAAGTAAATTTTGAATTATATATAATTAAATATAAAATTTATTCCTTAAATAAAATTAAAACAAAATCTTTTTTTAATTTTTTAAACTAAATAAAAAATTATAACTCATTTTTAATTATGAATCAAAATATAAATATATAATAATAATTATTAATTTTGTAAGTGAAATATATAAATATATAATATATAAATATATAATAATTATTATATAAATATATAAATATATAATAATAATTATAAATTAAAACACTCATTTTTTTAATTTTTATAATTATTATATAAATATATAAATATATTTATAATTAATATATAATAATTATTATATAAATATATAAATATATAATAATTTTAATAAATATATAATAATTATTATAATTATTATATAAATATATAAATATATAAATATATAAATTAAAACACTCATTTTTTTAAATTTTTTTGTAAATATATAAATATATAAATAAAAAAATTATAACTCATTTTGTAGGTGAGATTATTTTAATTATTTTAATTAAAATTATTTTAAATTTTAAAATATGAATCAGAATAGAAATATATAATAATTATTATTCATAACTCATAAATTATGTCAAAATATATAATTATTATTATTCATTACTCATAAATTATATCAAATTTATGATATCTGAATTAATTAATATCCTAAAATTTTTAATTTTTGGGATTTTTAAATTTCTTTTTTGTTTTTTCGGAGATGCATCTCTGAATTAATCAAAATCCTAATTTTTGGGATTTTTTCGGAACTGCACTTCCGAAATCTGGAAAAATTTAGAAAAAAAAATATTTAGGAAATACATTTCCGAAGCAGGGGTAAAGTGGGGTTTTCGCGGAGGTGACCCCTATAAGGAGGTGGGTAAAGAAAAAACCATAAAAAAAACCGGCAAAATTTAACACTCCAACGTCCAAGTCAGTAAAAATTTAAATCATACCTTGCACTGGATTTGGTTGGAGAAAAGGACTACCACGAGTATTAGGAGATAAAAACCAATGTAAGGTTTTATCTCCTAATATTAGGAGATAAAACCTTACATTGGTTTTTATCTCACATTCCTTTTTATATGTATTCTCTACTGTATTGTACAATAAGTGATTAGTATAGTACAATAGGTAGTTAGTTATACTTCCAGTTTACAAAGTGTACTATATAAAGGTAGCTATAGGTCTTTGTAACAGAATAATGAGAATATACACAAAGTGTATTTTGAAATGAATGCAAAGCATTTTTTCTAACTCAAACATGGTATCAATCGCCTGCGATCTTTTTCTCTTCCGCTAACCTTCGTTTTCACCATCTCCATCGTTTCTTGAACTCTGAGCTTCAGAGAAGCTCCTTCTCTTGATTTCGCATCTTCTTCCTTCTTTCATCCATGGTGACTCCACCTGAACCAAGCTCTGCTCTTGGCTCGTTTTCCAATTCCACCAATCATAGCGTCTTTGGACCGAAACTATCCATCAAACTTCAAGAAAACAACTTTCTGCTGTGGAATCAACAAGTTGAAGGTATTATCCTCTCCCACAAACTCCACAAATTCGTTGCAAATCCACAGATTCCGCCGATCTACAAAACCGATGAAGATCGTCTTGCAAACAAAGTTTCAGACGAATATGAGACTTGGATCGTGCAAGATCAAGCTCTCTTTTCTTGGCTTCTTTCCACAATTTCCGAATCGGTGTTACCACGAGTGCTTTCTTGCAAACACTCGTATCAAATCTGGGACCAGATCCACAAGCATTTCAATGCAGTAATGAAAGCTAGGGTTCACCAACTCAGGGCTGAACTGAAGACAACGAAGAAAGCCAATCGATCAATCTCTGAGTATGTGCTACGCATTCGTGCGATTGCTGATGCGCTTCTTGCAATTGGCGATCCTATCTCAGATCGAGATCAAATTGATGCGATTCTCCAAGGTCTTCCTGAAGAATACAATCCCTTTGTGATGATGACCTATGGCAAAGGTGAACTCTCCTCCATCTATGATATCGAAGCTCTTCTTTATGTTCAAGAGGCACAGTTAGACAAATATCGTCAAGAACTTGCCATCACTACTGCTACGGCAAACATTGCTCACACTGAAGAAAACTCGAGCAACAAAACCACCAGAGGTGGCTTTCAACAAGTGCGTGGAAGAAGCAGCTATTCCAGAGGACGTGGCCGTGGCAGAGCTCGTGGCACATACACTCCTGGCAATCGTCCTACATGTCAGCTATGCGGCAAGTATGGACATTCCGTGATTGATTGTTGGCACAGGTATGATGAGAATTTTGAGCCTGTGCCACCCAAAACACATCAACAATCCACTTCTACTGAGGATCAGAAAGACAAAGCAACAAACTCCACTCACGCATCAGCTCTATTGGCTCACCAAGACAATCTCTCCGTCCCAAACAATCTTGAATCTCAGGCCTGGTTCGCTGACTCAGGTGCCTCTCATCACATTACTCCTCATAATTTTCACACTAGGCACATACAACCATACACTGGCTCCAATAAAGTATTGGTTGGGAATGGACAATCTTTACACATTGCTTCTGTAGGCACAGCCAATATTAAAACTCACACTGCACCTTATCCTGTGTTAGCCTTATCTGAGCTGTTACATGTTCCTAGCATTACTCGCAATTTACTATCTGTTTCCAAATTTGCTAAGGATAATAGAGTCTTCTTTGAATTTCATGCTAACCGTTGCTTTGTCAAATCTCAGGCATCTAAGGAGGTACTCCTAGAAGGATCTCTTGATGCCAATGGCCTCTATTGTTTTCCCAATTTGTCTTTGGAATCAACTCTGCAACCTGCTGCAAACACTGCTAGTTTGTCTAATTCTACACAGGTGCAACATACCTTAGACTCTGCTTTTAATAAATTTTCTCTATGGCATAATAGGCTAGGCCATGCCAATTCTGTAGCAGTTAAAACTGTCCTCAAACTGTGTAATCTTTCTTTAAGCAATAAAGATACTATTGATTTTTGCAATTCTTGTTGCTTAGGTAAATCTCAGACATTATGCTCCTTTATCATCAACTATATATTCTGCTCCTTTTGAACTACTTTATACTGATTTATGGGGTCCCTCCCCTAATCCATCTAGTCAAGGCTTTTCTTACTATATAGCTTTTGTTGATGCTTATACTAAGTACACCTGGGTGTACTTTCTAAAACACAAATCTGAGGCCCTAGGAGCATTCAAGCAGTTCTTTACCTATGTGAAAACACAGTTTGACACCACACTCAAATCCATCCAATCTGACTTTGGTGGAGAATATAGACCCTTTTCAAAATACCTTAATGAGCTAGGTATTATACATAGACTCACTTGCCCTCACACATCTCACCAAAATGGCACAGTAGAGAGAAAACATAGAACAATAGTGGAAATGGGGCTCACTCTTTTGGCTCATGCCAATCTCCCTATGGAATATTGGGATCATAGCTTCACTGCAGCAGTTCACTTGCTTAATAGACTCCCAACACCTACTCTACCTCAGTTCACATCACCTTTTCATGCCCTGTTCAAGAAACTCCCAGACTACTCCACAATCAGAACCTTTGGATGTTCTAGCTTTCCTCACTTGAGACCATACAACAAAAACAAATTACAACTAAGAAGCTCTCAGTGTGTGTATTTGGGAATTTCACCCCTTCACAAGGGATACAAATGCCTTAGTCAAGAAGGCAGAATTTATGTTTCTAAGGATGTGACCTTTGATGAGAGGACTTTTCCCTATCAAACCATGTTCCCAACCACTGCAGTAAAAAGTACATCTGGTACAGCAGGCCCCTGCAAGTCCATTCCTCTCTCCATAACTCAGCAGAGTGTACCTCTTGATGGTGACCATACACAGACAAACAACAACAACACTGCTCAGTCCACTGTGCCCTATTCTGAACCCGTCAACCTCACTGACAACTCCCCAGCTCATACACCCACCAAGTCCCTATCTACAAGTCTGGAGGTACAGAACAGCTCAGATAATACACAAAGGTCTGTTCCACAAGAGGCACAAAGTGCTTCTTTAAATCCTACAACTAATGCTACTAATAACACACACAGTCCCTCAGCTCACACTCAACAGGTTCATGATGTTGCCATCATCTCTCCACAAACCAGTGAGTCCTCTCTTCACATACCTACTGCACCTGTTAATACACATTCTATGCTCACAAGAGGAAAGACAGGGCACCTCAAACCAAAAACATTTCTTGCTCACTGTGAACCAACAAACATTAAACATGCCCTAGCTCAGCCAGAATGGTTCAAAGCTATGCAACAAGAGTATGATGCTCTTGTATCCAAAAACACTTGGACACTCACTACTCTTCCTTCCCATAGAAAAGCCATAGGCTGCAAATGGGTGTTCAAGTTGAAGGAAAATTCAGATGGTACACTGAACAAACATAAGGCCAGGTTAGTAGCCAAGGGTTTCAATCAGCAATATGGATTTGATTTTCATGAAACCTTCAGCCCTGTTATAAAGCCTGCCACCATCAAGGTCATCCTAACCTTAGCCTTGACATACAAGTGGGAGATTCAACAGGTAGACATTAACAATGCCTTCCTCAATGGCAACTTACAAGAGGAAATCTACATGCAGCAGCCACCAGGGTTTGAAGCAGATAACAAGGGTCTTGTTTGCAAACTAAATAGAGCCCTATATGGCCTAAAACAGGCCCCAAGGTCCTGGTATGAGAAGCTGCATCAAACACTATTTCACTTTGGGTTTGTAGCTAGTAGGTGTGATCACTCTCTCTTCACTTACAATCATCAAAGTATAGTTATTTATGTCCTGGTATATGTAGATGATATCTTGGTTACAGGTTCTTCCTCACATCTCATTCATAAACTGATCAATCAACTGCATAATCAGTTTGCTCTAAAGAAACTAGGGAAACCTGAGTATTTTTTGGGCCTGGAAGTCAAATACCAAACCAATGGTTCTCTTATCCTCACTCAAACTAAATATATCAGGGACCTCTTGGCCAGAGTTAACATGGAGGATGCCAATGGTGTTCCTTCTCCTATGCTCAGCAACTGCAAACCCAGCAAATTTGGAAGTGATGTCATGCAAGAACCTCTTATGTATAGATCTGTGGTGGGGGCTCTTCAATACATCACCCTCACACGGCCAGACATAGCATACTGTGTGAATAAAGCCTGCCAATACATGGCCAACCCATTGGACAGCCACTGGAGTATGGTAAAACGCATTCTGAGATACTTAAGTGGTACATCTTCCCTTGGCTTACTACTGTCTCCTGCTATTGCTAACCAATCTCTCTCTTTAAGGGCATACAGTGACTCTGACTGGGCTAATGACCCAGATGACAGAAGATCCACCTCTGGTACCTGCATCTTTATTGGTCCTAATCTGATTTCATGGAGTTCTAAGAAATAGACCCTAGTAGCAAGGTCTAGTGCAGAAGCTGAATATAGAGCCTTGGCTCACACTACATCAGAGGTTCTTTGGTTAGAATCACTGTTAGCTGAACTAAAAGTGAAGTTTTTCTCTCCTATACTTCTGTGTGATAACCTCAGTGCTGTGCTACTCTCACACAATCCAATCCTCCATGCAAGAACTAAACACATAGAGCTGGACATTCACTTTGTGAGAGAAAGAGTCATGGCAAACAAATTGAAGATACAACATGTACCTGCCTCAGCTCAGTTAGCTGACATCATGACTAAACCACTCTCAACAGCAACATTTCATGAACTAAGGAACAAGCTCAAAGTGGTTCCACTGCCACCACACTGATCTTGTGGGGGAGTATTAGGAGATAAAACCTTACATTGGTTTTTATCTCACATTCCTTTTTATATGTATTCTCTACTGTATTGTACAATAAGTGATTAGTATAGTACAATAGGTAGTTAGTTATACTTCCAGTTTACAAAGTGTACTATATAAAGGTAGCTATATGTCTTTGTAACAGAATAATGAGAATATACACAAAGTGTATTTTGAAATGAATGCAAAGCATTTTTTCTAACTCAAACAACGAGTAACACACGGTCTATTTCCAAATCCAAACAGTCCCTTGTAAATGTAATCGTCATTAATTAATCACTAATTTGTTCCACAGTTGCCGCCCCTGTGCACTCATCTTTGAGCATTCATTTACTTTGTGTGCCGTCCAACTTTGTTTGTTTGTTTCCAATTCCACTGCCTTCCAAGTAACATAATTTAATCTCCTAATTAACTTCTTGTTATCTTCGCTTCTATCTTCTCTATATAGTCAACACATTCTTCATTCTTTTACTTCAACATATCTCATTTCAAGGCTTTTTTTTTGGCATATCCAATTATTTGATTAGTTTTTGAAGATGAATTCAGGCCAGTCCACAGGTAAATTAAATCTCCGACTCTATGCATGCTTGAAATTTTTCATGGCTATATTAATATGATGTCTCAATTATTTTTTTACTACAGCGTATCCTCCACCTTCAACTGCACCTCCCCCTCCTCTTGGTTATCCTACCAAACAAGACAATCAACAAAATCATGCAGTGGAAACAAAGTCCAAGGGTGATGGATTCTGGAAGGGATGGTAATTAATTATGTTAATTTTTTTTTTTATGAAATTGTCTATGACTTAGTACAATCTAGTAATTTTTCTGCCAATTTATTTCATGCAGTTGTGCTGCAATATGTTGCTGCTGTGTCTTGGATGCATGCTTCTAATGGCATGGAGATGGCATAATAGGATTTTTTTTTTCATCATATATGGCATAATTTGGATGTGTTTTCATTAATAATGCTTAGTTTTTGAAGTACATTTTATGTAAGTATATTTCTTCAATGTAATAAGTTGAAATACTATATAATATGGATAGATAGAGATGGTCTTGTTTTTAATGATCATATGTTGATATCTCATATATTGGTGATGTTGATATGATGTCAAATTGGTAATACAATTTGATTGTGTCATGACACTAACATATACAATAGTTAAACAAACAAAATATAATCATACATAGACATGATCAGTGTCATCTATGTATTTTGTTGAAAGCTGCAACAACAATACTTGGGAAGGGATGCCATAAAAGACACACAACTTAAGGAGTTCCTCAGATAGAGAAACTATTGAGGAAAAATAACGAGTATTTTAGGAATATCAAAATTTTGGAGAATATAGGTCTAAAATGAGATATGAGATATGAAGTGTCTTGTTTTTGAATTTCAAAAAGGTTTGAAAATCAATTTATGCAAGTGAAGAAATTATTGGCAAAGTTGTGTGCTAGGCTGTTGCTTTAAAAATTCCGCGACATTGCTCAAATTTGTATAAGTAGATATGAACCATTATGTTCGCAGGATAAACAGCTCAATCAAATTGTATGATATTGTACACTGGAGGCACCGTTCTAGAATACACCCTTAAATAATGGTTGTTAGACCATCTTAAATAATTTATCGCTTGAGGAGAAATAGAATAATTTTTTGAAGATAATTCAATAAATACTTGAAAAATTCAATGTGTAAAAAAAGAGAGAACAAGTTGACACTTCAACAACTCAAGAATACATAGAGAAAAGAGCGAGAGAGGAAAAACTCATATTTTTTGATGTGATTTGAAAAGAAACGTGAACATTCCTTTATATAATATTGAAAACTAAACAATACGAGACTTATAAATTTTTTCTAATATAATATTAAAAATTAACTAAGATATGCAAACTAAACAATGTGAGACTAATAATTTTTTCATTCACACACAAAAACAAATAGACAATGTCAGACTTATAATTTTTTTATTTACTTTATTTATACATAAAAACAAATAGCATTTCAACAACGTGGAATTTAAGAAGTTTTTCCAAATCCATCACCACATTGAAACTTTGACTCTTCCTTTGATAAAAGTTCAAACATTAATGATATTCTAAAAAAAGCGCGTGCTATTATGACCATGCATTTCTATCTCAATTTAGTGAACACTAGAAAATTATGTTTGAGATTTCATATGAACATGAGATTTCTATTATCTCAACCTCTAATCACTTTTTAAATCATGATCACTAGCATTGTCTATTATGATATCACTTCACAACTTGTTATTATTCATTGAACCGAATTATTTGAATCTCCATTCTTTTGGACATGCTAACCATTTTGAGTGATTCATTCATCTATTTGCATTAATCACATGTTTTGGATGTTTTTTGAAATTTATCCTGATCTAACTCTTTTGCCATAGAGTCGGCTAAGTTTTTATTAGTGCGCACATGATTCACTCTAAAACTCATTTAGAGAGAAATTTTCTAATAATATAACGCTTAAAGATTTCTCGTCCCTTACTGTTGTAGTAACAATTATCAATTTTTTGAAATAGTCGCTATACTAACATAGTGGATCAAGACAACATGCACTATTTTTCTCACATGAGAATCTCCACTAGCAAGCATCTCAACCAACTTTCTTCTTCACTAGTGGAGAGCTACCATTTTTGATTCTGTAGTTGATTGAGCGAGAATCGTCTGTTTCTTATACCTCTAAGAAACTTCTCCTCCATCTATACTAAATATGTTACTACTACTCGATTTGAATCATCTAACAAGGTGTTCCTATCAGCATTATTGTACCCCTCTAGGACAATGAGAAAATTTTGGTAATTTAACTTTAGGTTCATAGTCCTTTTAAATTACCTTATAACACTTTTAATAGCGTGACAATACTCAGTACTAGGTCTACTGATAAAATTTCACAACATTCCTACAACATGGGAAATATTGGGTCTCGTGTAATCATTGTATTTCTAAGGTTACCAACGTTATTCGCATATTTAGATTGTCTTATGCTATCACTAGTGTTCTTTGAAGATCTTAACATTTATATATATATGGTGAGTGTAGGTTTACAATCAAAATAATTATATTATTTTAAGTTCTTCTCAATGTAGTGATACAAATCCTAAGCAATTCCCTTATATGACCTAGTAATTTTAATACCAAAGATGACACTCGCTTTTTCAAGTCCTTTCATATCAAAGTTATTACACAATAATGATTTCACATTATTAACATCATAAATGTTTGGATCAAATATGAGCAATTCTTCTACATAGAGACATATGATAATACAAATACAACATGCATATTTGTAATATATAAATTTGTCACTTTAATTTTGGATTTTCAAACTTTCATGTCATTGTTTAAATTGTTTAAGAACTTGTTTTAGATCAAACATGGATTTTCTAACTTAGAGACCTTAGTCTCTTTTCCATGAACCACAAATCCTTCAGGCTGTTTTTCCTTTTAAATCACCATTAAAAAACAACTATAACGTCCATTTGATATATATATATATATATATATATATATATATATATATATATATATATATATATATATATATATATATATATATATATATATATATATATATATATATATATATATATATATATATATATATATATATATATATATATATATATATGTGTGTGTGTAATTTTAAATTTATTTCGATAAGTAATGGAATCAAGACATGAAACTAATTAATATAAATTTTACATTAATTAAATTTTCTTTTATTAAATTGTCAATATTATTTTTTATAATTATTGATATTTTTTTCTCTTTTAAATAATTATATTAATTTTCCATTTAAATAATATATTTTCCCCCACTTTTCCAGCAGAGACAAATGTATATCACTAGTTATAGTAAATTATATTTATCATAAATTTTATGTCATTTCACAATATTAATAAAAATTAATGTTTTATTTAGAAGTATGTCTTTTACTATTTACTATTATATTTTTTATTAATAAATGATAATTTTGTAGAGTAATTTAGAACTTTTTTTTATACACCATAAATCATATTTTTTAATTTATGTGAAATTGTTATAGTGTTTTATAATTTAGGAATCAGAGAGTATAGACTATTTTGAAAGATTATGTTCCAAAAATTTGTATTTTGTAATTTTTTCTTTTAAAATTGGTTAAATTATAATTTCAGTCTCTCAATTCTATTTAATTTACGAAATTGATCTTCTTATTTTAAATTCAAATAGTTTTGGTCCACTTCTCATGAATTTTCATAGAAAATCAAAGAGATATTTTTTTAACTTAAATTTTTATTTATAAATTCTCACAATAGATTTATATACAATGATTTGTCATGTTTCACAAGAAACTTGTCATTTGAAAAATGAAAAATTATTAAATTTAAATACAAAAATAAGAGGGAGACCAAAACTGTTTAAATTTAAAATAAGAGATCAATTTTATGAATCAAGTAAAATAGGGAATCAAAATTATAACTAAGCCTTTGAAAGTTTAGTAAATTATTTATCTTACCCTTCATGAAATTTTTTTATCCCACTCTAAGTGTATGTTTGTTTAAGTTTTTGGAAGAGTCGAAAATCAATTTTAGAAGTGTAGAAATGATTTTTGAATGATTTTAAAGTTTTTGATTCTTCTAAAATATAATTAATTTGCCTTTAGAATTGATTATATTTGCAACTAAAATTTATAGCTTTTGAGTTAAACCTAATTTTTACATTAAAATTTACTATTTTATTTACTTCTACATAAATTTGTCCAAATATAAATCACTTTACTTTTAACTACAATCAATTTTATAAAATAAATTTATTCAAAAATAAATTTAATTCACCACAAATTAAATGCATGCTAAAGAACCGAACCACTCGGGTGGAGCATTGCCAACGTGGGGAATCATTTATTAGTATTTTTTCTCTGTATTTTTCTACCCAATTTTAAACTATGTGGAGGTTTTGTAGATATTTTCAATCACACGTAGGGTGGCAAAACGGGCTGTCCGCCCCGCCCTGTACCCGCCAAAAAGCGAGCAGGACGGGCAAGCCCGCCAACTAAAATGGGCATAAAAATCATGCCCGCCCCGCCAAGGTGGCGTGTTGGCGGGCGGTGGGCGTGCCCGCCTATTTTATTTATTTATTTTTATTTTATTTTTTAATAGATTAATAGATTTTTTTTACCTTTCAATTAAATTTTTCACTTATTTAATTTTTAAAACAATTTTTTATAAAGCATCTTTTAAATAAATTTTACCTAAAAAAGTATTGCATATATTTACAAATAAATGTATAAAATAAAACCATTAAAAATTTGAATTACTAGAATTAACTAAATAAGGGCGAGCTTAAGGCGAAACGAGCTTAACAAATAGGTGAGGCGGGCTTTAGCGGGCGGCGGGGTTTGGCGGGGCGAGCTTAGGCGGGCGGAGGGTTTTGGCGGGGCGGGCTTTGGTAGGCCGCGGACCCAAAATCTCAACCCAACCCGTAATTTATAGGCGGGTGCGCGGGCTGGCCCAACGGGCCACCGCCCGTTTTGCCACCCCTATGTAGTCTTAGGAGTGTTTTTTCTACCATATAAATTTTATACTTTTCAAGAATTAGCGTTCTACCGTTGATGTTTTTTCTACAAGTAAAACTATATGTCCTTCAACAATCTTTGTTTTTTGTTTTATGCAGATTGAGCTTTTGAATATTTAAAAAATCAACATGAACATGAAAACTTTAAAGATACATTATCATGAATTATCGGAGACTCGTGAACAACTTATTTTTCGGACAAAAGAATCAAATATTTATTTTTTCCATAACAATAACATGATTTAGGATTTTATATGCACGATGATTGGGCTCTTGACATTGTGGGTGCCATCTGACCAAATAAGCGACGACGAAAACTCAGTTTGACTTGATCCTATTCTTCCAACAGCGGTGACAACAAATGATTGGATCTCTAGTAATGATTTGAACGAGAGAATATTTGGCTTTGCCGTAATCTTTACATTTGGAATTGGGGTGATAATAGCCTTGTAGGTTGCGTTGTGTGAGCCAACATTTGTAACTATTCTAGAAAACTTGATATTGAAAGGTTTATGAGGAAACACTGAAATCACTAGTGCAGGATAATTTAGATTTTTTACCAAAGATGGGTTAGAAGCTCCATGACAGCTTGAGTTTTCTCCACTAATTTGTTTAATTTTTCCATTATCGTAACCATAATTACAAAGCATTTGCACATAATCGTCCTTTGTAATATTATAAATAAGTCCCGGTTGAATAGCTAGTTGTGGATTAACATTCCCTGATCCATACGAAAACTCACCAGCCATATTATTATAAGTACCATTCATTGATTTTGCTGTAGTCATGATGGCAGATTTAATAGCTGCAGGTGACCAATCTGGATGAAAAGATTTCACATATGCAGCAATTCCAGCAATGTGGGGACATGCCATAGAGGTTCCAGAATCTATGTTGTAGTTAACCTTTCTCTTGTCACCGACATTTCCAGAGGGAGGGGATAGAGGTGAAAATGCAGCCAAGATACCCACTCCTGGAGCACTTATATCAGGTTTCATAATGTCTGGAACCACTGAGTTTGGGCCACAAGAAGAGAACGATGCAATTCTAGGAGCAGTTGAGTCATGGAAGATCTCACTCTTCAAAATTTTAGCTATAGGGGATTTAGTTGAATTTGTGTAAGATTGAACAATACCATAGTCTTTTGAATCTAGGTTAACTGAAGGAATTTGAGATACAAAAGAAACATCGTTTAGTTCAACATTTGAGACTATGCCAAATGCGCCACTTTCAAAAGCCGATTCTTCATGCCAAGGTGATCTACACAAAACAATTTTACCTTTGACCATTGTTTTCTCAAAGCCCTCCAAGCAAGAAGCCTCAACTATTGGCATTTTTGTGCCATTTGAAGTGAAAGTATTAACTGACCTACCAACGAGAATATTTCCATTTCCAAGAATGAGTTTATCAATGAATTGACGATCTATGGTAGTTGCCGCAACACTAAATAACCAAGGTGCTACACTTTCAGTAGAACCCGGGTCAGGACCAGAATTTCCTGCAGAATGCGATGTGAGTATTCCTTTCTCCATGGCATGAAAAGAACCAATAGCTATAGGATCTTGTAGAAATTCAAGGCCACGTGAGAACCCAATTGAAATTGTGATGATGTCCACTCCATCAGCAATGGCATCATCAAATGCAGCTAAGATATCACTACTACTGCATGAACCATCTAGACTACAGATTTTGTACATAGCAATCCTTGAAGATGGAACTCCACCTCTAGCGGTACCTTTTGCAAGATCATAAAAGCTCACACCTTGCACCTCTCTTCCACCTGCAGTGGATGATGTGTGTGTTCCATGACCTTCTTTATCTCTTGCATTATCCACTCCATCACCGTAAAATCGTGCTCCAATAATTTTTTTGTTGCAAGTAAAGTTAAATCCGCCTTTACAAACTCCCATCCATTTATTTGGAATGGGACCAAGACCTAACCAATCATAAAAGATTAATTGCTTTAGCAACTTAATACACTTAACTTATATAGGTATTCTAAGATACTAACCACTGACACCATTTATAAATACTAGATGTTAAAAAGAATGATATAGTGGTTAATGATTTAATCTCCATTCAAATTATGTTACTATATTTTTTTACAGCAATCATACTACTAATTAGTAATTACTAACTTTTCATTTTACAAAATAATAATCGTATAAACAAATTTGGGTAAAATAAGAAATTAATTAAGTCTCACAATCACAAACTATTATGTGCAATTAATTATGTATCAATTCAAAGTAGGGTCAATATTTTGTACATATGAGCAAATTTTAAAAACAAATTAATATAGTTACGCCAAGATATTTTAATTTAACTAATAAAATGCATACCTTTATCATTGAAACTTTCAGACTCTGGCCATATTCCTGTATCCATAACTCCAATTATCAATTCACTCTCAATAGTTTTATCCCTTTTGATTGATTGAGAAAATCCAAGAAAATCCCACGATCTTGTAGTTTGTATGTGAAAATTTTCGCTTGGAAAAACTGAAACTACTTCATTCATGTTGAGAAGTTTTTCCTTTTGTTGGTTATTAAGAATGGCAGAAAAACCATTAAAACTTCTCTTATAACTTTGTACCAAGAGATTTTCTACACCACTATCCCCACTGATTTGTTCCAACATACTGAGATGATGCAATGTTGGAGAGTATGATACTCTATTAGGAAGTGAGCCCATGTAAACAATGTGAAGTTTATTGCTTTCATCACCACTTTCAGTTGCACAAGACCTCAAAAATGTTATTGATGACAAAACAATATAGACAAAGAAGAATAAAATAACACTATATTTAACCATTGTTTATTTTTGAGATAGTGAATAGTTAACTAAAGCCCAAATGCATGTGTATATATACAGACAAGAAAGACCAAATTATATAATATATATTTAATGAAAGTATATATACATGAAAGTATATAAAAGAAAGACCAAATTATATGATGTAGGATCAAGTTAATTAACTATAATAATTATTAAAAGTTCTTAAATATAATTTAGTAATTTACTAGAAATGAATTAAAAAATAATATTTTAATGGCTTATAATTTTAAAATTAAAATTAAGTATTCCTTAATATTAAATTTATTTTGACATCAAATCTTGTTACTTCATTTTTAATCTAAATGTCCATGTTATTCGTTTGACTTTGACTATATTCTTATTAATCATTATAATATATTTCCTTTTTTAAAATTAAATTCAAATAACTTCCTAAAATGAGATTTTATTTTGGAAAAATATCTCTCTTTTATTTTTCTTTTTTTGATATTAAAAGCTGTAAATTACATTATGATTTTACTTATTTTATAATTATAAGTTTATTTTTGAAAACAAAAGTCAATATAATTTTCAATTTGAAGAGAATATCATCCTACTTAATCAACGTGCCTATAATAATGATCAAAAGACTAAAAATAAAATTTAGTAATAAAAAAATGTACTTGTACAATAAATAATATTTGACCATTCTCTTGATAAAATTACACATCAATGAACTTATAATAATAATAATGATAATAATAATAATAATAATAATAATAACAAATAATAATAAAATAATAATAATAAAGGATGACTATTTTATTTTATTTTTTAATTGAACATAATATAATATTAGAACTTTTTTTTATGAGTTTAAATAATATACATTGAAAGTGTAAAATAATTTTATACAGTCAACCAATAGAAAATTATCAATTCGTCATATTATAACAATATTTTAAAAATGTACGCGTGGTGTGGTAGGATACACGTCGTTCAGTTTTTATGGCAAAATATCCTTTTCGTCCCTTAACTTTACCTCAGAGTCCTATTTGATCCCTTATCTTTAAAAAGTGTCATGTTGGTCCTTTAACTTTCAAAATAGCGTCACGTTTGTGCTTCCATCTGTGGTCGTTAGTCAAAGCTAGTAAATACATTCTAGGTGGCATTTTTCGTGGTGACATGGATATAACATATAATATATGATGAAAAGTGTATTGTGTTGTTCATAAACCCAACAAACCCAATTGAAGTAGTCCTAAAACGTCTGCTGAAGCAAAGGCGCATATAAAGGAGGAATCGAAGTGAAATCAACGACTGGACACATTTTTTAAGGCGCTTAGGCTTGCTATATCAAAGAAGCGGCAGATTGAGGACATGTTTATTAGAAGGTTAGTAATTTTTTTTATCTATTTTAGGTCAAATGTTTTAGGGGAAATCGTTGTTAAGTAAATGTTTTAGTCATTTTAATGTTTTAGGGAAAATATTTGTTTTATTTTAGGGAAAACGTTAAGGGATTGTGTTTGTGTTTTGAAATTTTAGGGATTAGGGAAAATTTTTGTTCAAGTTAGGGGTTACGATTGTGTTAGGGTAATGTGTGTTTTTGTTACCTTCTATTTTAGTGCAAACTCTAATTACGAAAGTGATATGAATACATATAATGGATGAATACTTAAAACTCAGAATTCATTGATGGAGGACTAGTAGATGATTTGAGAGTGGATGTTGACAAATAGAGCTATTTTGAGTTAGTTGGTGTATTGAAGGAGATAGGTTATTGGGAGTTTGAGATAATATATTACAAGGACCTTACATTTGGGATGAATGCACTTATTGATGACCAATGAGCTTTAGAAATTGCATATCTTTACAGGGTGCATCAAAGTGTTAATATCTACATTCAACACACCTTGTCTGAACCTGATTATTGTGATGGCCGTGTTGATAATGTTGATGAGGGACCTGATGAGATCCTAGATGAGGTGGAAGAGTTTCTTAATAAACTACATGATGAGATTGTAGATGAGGTGGAAAAGTTTCTTAATAAATTGCATGATGACATTCAACTATCTCAAACATTTAAGGGAAAAGGCTACTCCGAATACTCAACCATCTCAGACATTTAAGGAAAATGCTACACATAATACTCAACCATTTCTACTTCATGGACCTGTTATGGGCAAGGCATAAAAGCTAAGTGTTATAAGGGCATTAAGACCTTTTTGTCCCCCCTGGGGCCTACAACTAGATTGACTGCAACCAAGAATGTTGTTGGGGTCCAACAACAAGGAGGACTACTCCAACTAAGAGAACCACACCAAAGAAGAACCTCTAGTTTTCATTAGGATATCAGTTTATGTATTTTGTGTATTTTGGAGTTTTTGTACCATCTCAGTTTATGTATTGCTGTCATGTGTATTTTGGAACATATTGTCTTCCTGGCTTGTTATGTATTTTGGAACATATGGTCTTGGTTGTTATGTATTTTGGAATATATTGTCTTATGGAAATGATATCAGATTATGCTCTTATGTATTATGGTACATACTGTCTTATGTGTTATGAAGTATGTAACTGGTAATGCCAAAGATACATACAACAGTTCAATTGGTACAAACAAATAGGCCATGCCAAATGTTATGTAACTTTTCAGGCCAACTATTGCAAACAGGTCATGTCATAAATGATAACTTTTCTTAACATTCAACTGACACAAAGAAACGAGTCATGCCAAACTTTAAGTATACCAAACAAACTTTAACATCAATTGATACAAACTTTTACAGTCAATTGGTACAAACTAAAACAAATTTTACTACATATTCAAATGATACAAACTTTAACAACTTTAACAATCAATTGGCACAAACTTTAAGAGATCAGCTATTACATACAAATTTTAAGGCATCCATCATAATACCCTAATTCATTCTAAAAAATAATACAAAGATATTCATAAAACACATCCAATTCCAAAAAAAAAAATCGACTTATGGATATTCTTCATTTCACTTTCAAGTTTCATCAGCTGCTTCCCTAATTCTTCATTATGTTATGACTTTTTCAAACTCGTTTTTTCTTCAGCAATTTCCTTTGATACCTTTTCCAACCTATCCATCCAAAGTTGCTCCTTCTCATCTCCCACATCCTCATAAAACCAACCGAAGTAACCACACCCAGCTTGCAAAGATCCCTGAAATTTTCAAATACTAGAGTTCAAATATAGATACAAGATTCCAACTCAAACACAAATAAAACATAAATTATTTGCATACCTTATAATTCAGACAACCCCATAAATGTTTTCCGAAATTTTTAACTTTTGTTGCCCTTCGAAGAACAGCCATGTCTCCACAATGACAAATAGGTTTCCATTGTGAGCTGTTGTATACGTTTGAATAACCACTTTCTAAGTTTTTCTGTTTAAACATGGATGAACAACCACCTGCTTTCATGCTTGCATAAACCCTAATTCCTAATTCCAAGTATGAATCCCCAATTCCAATTTGCCCTAGGTCAAAATTTCAGTCTGTGTAATACGAACACTCTGTGTAAATAGAGAATATGAAGTTGCCTTTCCAACTCATTTGCCACATATTCACACATAAATGGACGGTTGAGGGTAATTGACGGAGAGAACTTACGTGACACCATTTTGAAAGTTAAAGGACCAACATGACACTTTTTGAAGTTAATGGATCAAACTGGACCTCCGAGATAAAGTTAAGGGACGAAAGAGAGTATTTTCCCTTTATTTTTGAAACAAAATATATATTAATTCAAAAATTAATATTTACAAGGCGATCTCTCACGATCCAACCCCAAAATCCACTAAATCAATAACCAACACACTTAAACCCACTACACCATAAGAGTAACTAAGTTTTCCTAATTTTCTAGTTGACCCAACCCCTATATATTATAGTATATATGATATCTCCTTCTATCTTGGTATTATTTACATCCTTCCCATATAAAATCTCATTTATATATCTCCATAAAATTTATATAGCTTCAGCAGTAGCACATTTAAGGACTTTAGATCTCCAACCCTTATCTTTACATCTGTTAACCAACCACTCTAACTCATCCTTCCAATTTTTTTGGGGTATGAGGAATTTGGATCCATTGGAAAATCTTTAGCCAAATACTACTGGTTTCCTGACAAGTAAATAACAGGTGGTGAATGGTTGCACCTTCATTACAAAAAACACATTTGCTCTCAAACATTAGGTTCTACATTCTTTAGAGAAAGGTATACATCCATCATTTTGAATTTAGTTTGAATATTAACCTGTACTTGCTGATAATAATTCCTCTGTTGCAGTATCTTTTTCATGATCCCGGAATATCTCTCTTCAAATTCATGTTCATCACATTGTCTTTTTTAATGTAATATGTATGAATCCATTTGATCACATGTCATCAGTTTTTTGACTCCATAACAGCTTCATCAAATTCACTCTATTTCAAACAATGACCTCAATAAGATTCATACCACTAGTATTTTTTTGGACGATAGACCTTCTGTCAAGCTATGGGTGACTTCTTTGATATTTCTTTGCCTCCAGTCGACAGGAAGCTCCTGCAAGTAGCGCCAATATTCTGGATAACAGCCTTAGGCAATGGAAAGCACTGCATCCAAAATTTAATTGTAGCAAAAACAACACTTTGGATAAGTTGGACTTTACCTGCATAGGTCAGAAGTTTGGAAATCCAGTGGCTAATTCTACCAATAATTATCTCAACAAGAACTTAGAAATGCTTAATACCTAACTTCTTACTTGTCAAAGGAATTCCTAGACATCTAATAGGAAGGGATCCCTCTTTGAACCCTGTGATATGCATAATCTCCTCTTTGATGCCCTCTTCCACAACACCAAAGTAAAAGTAGCATTTACCAGGATTAACTCTAAGTCCTATTGATCTGGAAAATTTATTAAAGGTATCAATCATAAGCTCAATATATTTACTATTCCCCCGAGCAAAAAGAAACAAATCATCTGCAAAACTCAGGCTTGTAAGTGTGATAGTGGAAGTTTGGTATCCTATCTAGTTGTTGTAAGTGTCTATTTAGATACTCCATTACCAAAGCAAATAGGAGGGGTGATATAGGATCACCCTGCCTAATACCTCTTTTGGCCTCCATAATAACAATATAATTTCCATTAACATTGAACCTGTAAGACACTGTTATGAAAATAGTCATTGTCCAATCAATACATCTCCTAGGGAAACCAGATTCCATTATAATGTGCTCTATAGAGTCCCATTCTACCATGTTATAAGATTTTGGTAAGTCAACCTAGATCATACATTTATGAGTAGTACTCTTTCTATCATATCCCTTCAACAGTTCATACGCCAATAGTACATGGTCATGCAAATGCTATCCATGAATAAAAGCACTGGTTCTTATTAACAATGCATCCTATCACTTTCCCAAGCCTATTAGTAAGGATTTTGGTTATTACCTTATAGATTGTAGTGCATAAGGAAATAAGTTTGTACTCCTTCAAAGCTTTGGCCTCAACAGTCTTTGAAATAAGTGTCACAACTCACAATAGTGCAACTAAGAGCTTTATAAATTCTCCTATGTAGGAAGAACTCTCTGAAAGTTGCACACACATCTTTTCTAATAATACTTCAGGAGGCTTTAAAAATCTAGCCCCATACCCATCAATGCCTGAAGTTTTTTTTATCACCAATACCATCAAAAGCAACCTTGATTTCTTCATTAGTAACAAGAATGATTAGAAAATCTCTTTGTTCATGACTCAACTGGGCACCACTTCTCATGACTGCAATGTTTATCCCCTCCATTCTTTCCTATTTCCTTGCCATTAAGGATCTATAGAATCTCAAGACTTTATCTTCAATCTCATCTTGATTCCATATGGCACTACCATCCTCCTTCAAAAGGCTCTTAATACTTTTCTGCTTGTTTTTGGATTTGGTAGATGCATGGAAATAGGCATTATTTCCATCACCTAATCATAACCATTCGATTTTTTCTTTTTGGCTAAGATCTATTTCCTCAAGCTCATTCAACTTCAGAGCTTCACGAGTCCACTTCTTGACTTGCATAATTTTATTCTTGTTCATTCTATCTTTGCTTAACTCAATTTGGGTTTTGTGTAATTCCTGTCTAAAATTTTCAATTTTGCCTCTCATCCCATTAAGGGTCTTATTCATCTTCTTTATCATAGGTTTGAGCCTGTGTAACTTCCTATCATAAGACTTCCTTGCATAGGTTCAACCCAAGTACTCTCAACATTTGTGTGGAAGTCATCCATCATTATAATTCAATTGTTGAATTTGAAATGAGTTATTCTATTAGGACTCTGATCCTTCTTTTTTAGGCACACAAGTGGATGACAGACACATTAGGTGTCATCTTGGTAAGAGTAGAATCAACATTCATCTGCAGCCAGTCAATGTTACCCAATATTCTATCTGTCCTATAAAATATAATGTCACCAGCTTGTTTATTTGTCCATGTGAAGTATTCACCCTACTGTCCATTTCATCCAGACCCACATTTTCCATCATATTCACCATATCCACATATTCTGCCTCACTAACAAGTCTCCCCCCAATACTACCTTGTGCTTTCAACAATTCGTTCATTGGTTGAATGCGTACAATTATTTTACAATTTACACTCCATTTTCCCTTCTTTTATTTATGTGTAGCAAAATATGTAACTTTTCTCTAAATATACCCAATAATTTTTTAACTTTTAATTAAATATTAGTTTTTTTTTTTAAAATTGTTCTACCAATAAATGCATATTTTTTAAATTAAAGAAAATTTTTCAATGTAGTATAATTATATTACCAAATTGTTTAAATATTTTAGAAAACTATATATAAACAACCTTGTTAGATTTTTGTTGTAATTGGTGTTGTGCTTTAATTTAGTGTAGTCAAGAGTTTGATTCATTTGTGAAATAATTTTGTAAAGTTGCGAGCTAATCCCGTATAAAAGTTTGGTTGTAGTTTCTTGAGCTTGACTTGTATAAAAGATGTTTTTGTATATTCTTTAGTTTTCCTTATGTAAAAGCTCTGTTTAAAGGTTCTTAAGAAAATCCCATGTAAAAGCTCCATATGTTGGTTCTTGAGCTTAGCCAGTTCAAAAGCTCTATTTGGTTGTTGTTGAAGGTTCGTGAGAAAATCTTGTAAATAGCTTAAGTGTGTTTAGTGGAACTCTCGAGAGGAAATTCTTGGGGACATGATTAAGTGAAGTGGTTAGGCTGAACTTGTATAAATATCTTGTGCACTCTATCA
Organism: Vicia villosa; assembly: GCF_029867415.1. Taxonomy (NCBI): domain Eukaryota; kingdom Viridiplantae; phylum Streptophyta; class Magnoliopsida; order Fabales; family Fabaceae; genus Vicia; species Vicia villosa. The sequence goes on along the minus strand of NW_026705158.1, from coordinate 165,014 downwards.
ATTCTCTCTTTATTTTTCGTTGTTTATGTTATTTATGATGTGTATCTTTCTTCATATCTATCTAATTTTTTAATTCCTGTTGCCTTATCTCTGTGTGACTATTAAAATCAAAATATTTTTTTAAGTAACAAAGTTTTTTCCATTGATTTTAATTTTTAATCAACAAAATTCATCCCGCTCTTATGTTTAGAGTCACTTGGCTAATACGCCATGGTCTCCATTATCGACTAGGCAAAACATCGTTGGGGATTCCTCCTACTTTATCGATATATTGAAATCCTAGGATCGGTGTCTCTAGTTTCTCTTTGTATTTATTTCCATTAGCTTAGAAATTTTCCTCTTGATTGTCCCATTAAAAAGTATCTTTGGGCGGGAAAAACTTCTAATGATTAATTTAATGAATTCTCGCTTCCCTCTTTAATCATATTCCGTATGGTCACTTTTATATTTCTCTAATTTGGCCTTTATGACAAACTCAGTTGTCTTCGTAGGTAGGGACTTGTCCACGAGAGGGGACTACTTCCTTTATGGTGAGTTATCTCGTAACTTTTATCCTTTCTACCTAGAATATCTAAGATAGTTCATTATCTCATAACTTTTATCCTTTCTACCTTCCTTATAGGAGTAATGGAACAATATAAATTTCTTTATTAATTCCTCGATGGCGTCCTTTAAATGGACACATTCTTCTGTATTATGCTCATGGATTTTATGTAAACAAAAAAATCTTGACTTATTCGTCCTTCCTGACTCATTGACATGATGAGGGTATCTTACCTCGATTTCCTTAAAGTTGGTTTTACGCACTCTTGTAAAAGATTTTATCTATTTAGAGGGGTGTAAGATGAAAATATGGCCATGTACCTCTAGTGAGTATCCTGATCACCGTCATATCGTCCTCGGTGCACATCTCTTTCTCTAGAGAGGATATTCATTGAGTTCCTTGATCCTTTGTTCATTTCGACCTTCTATTCTAACAATTTTCTCTACAACTAATATAGGACTAAGCTCTAGTGAGAAGGAAAATCATGCTTCTAATTGCTTCGAGTCCTAACTTTTCTTAGAACTTAAAATATGTCCTTAATCCCTTTTTGAAAATTCAGCACCTTAATACGTCATTCGACAAGTCTACCTCTACGGTTACCTTTGTGAACCAGTTAAGTACTTCGACAAGTCTACCTCTACGGTTACCTTTGTGAACCAGTTAAGTACTCTCAAAGGGCTTCCTTCTTATTCTTCTTCTGATGGATACTTCCAAGAAAGATTATTGTCTTATGTTTCCCCATTTGTTTCATGACCTAAACCGTGAATTCATCACACATCTTCTTCCATGAGTTGATGGAGTCGCCAAGTAGGGGTTTAAACCATGTCATAATGGCTTTCTTAAGGGTGATGACAATAAGTTTTCATTTCACTGTGCTCCCAGTGTGGTGATATTTGAGCATGTTGTCCTTGTGTTCCATACGATCGTCTGGATATCCATTCCCTTCATAATTATCCAGATTTGGGATATTTTCGAGAGACTTAGGAATTTTGTTGTCAATAATATATTGAGAGAATAGAATCCTTCAGCGATGAAAATGGGCTTGATCTTTGGTGCATATTTAGTCCATATTTTGAAAGTGATGTAATGGACATCTCCAAAGAAGAGACCTTAGGAAGTATTTGGTTATTATCTTTTCCTTTATAACCATGAATAGGAGATTGGTGAGCCCAAGAATGATGATGTTTTGGTGATCTAGGAACCCTACAGTGTTGCAATACGACATCATCGAGGATTTCTTGGGTTGTGGTTTCGAGGTTATCGTGTTATTCTACTTCCCACTATATGAGACCTCTAGATGGAACTGTTTGCTTATTTCCTTATCATCTTAGGAACCAAATTGTATATGCTAGAAATTAGTTCATCCGCTCCTTGCATTCCAATGGAAATGTAAAGTTGTCGAAGGCTCTAAAACATTTCGAGCTTAGAAGCTTGCGCTTGTGGTTGGTGTTGCTTAGAAGTTTGACTTTAAAGTAATTGATAAAAATGCTGGAAGGACACCGAGATTTGGAAAGTGTTTCGGCCGATAGGTGGAAATGGATCATCTATCTAAGCGATTGGTGTTATAAGGACTGGATTGGCTCCAGGGCCGGCCCAACTTGTTTAGAGGCTTAAAACAAATTTTAAAGTGAGGCCTTTAAAATGTATTTTAAAATATTAATTTTGTTGTTGTTAAGAGTTGAACTCAAGACCAAAAAGAAAAGTGGTTTATATTTTACCAACTCAACTACAATAATACATGTAACTTAAGTGTCATTATATATTTCTATAATTAAATGAAAAAATTTGAGGCCTTTTTTAAGCCCAAAATTTTGAGGCCTAAAGCCCTAACTTGGGTAGCTTGGCCCTTGGGCCGGCCCTGATTGGCTCTTCCCTGAAGGAGAAGATGGAAATTCTTGCATGTAAGCGGGGACCGATGCAACGAATTCTATTTCAATGACATTGCAATGAGAGGATACACGATCTGACTTAGAGGTTACCATTATCGGTGAAAAGAGAGTTAACGAGAGTAGATCATGCATTAGTACGGTTGCGACGGTGCAACGTGGAGGATTTGGCGACTTTGACATGGAATATTTATGAGAATTAGAAGATGATTTCCATAGCCAGCGTCCATATTCTGGTGTGGAGCAAAAGATTGATGATGTTTCACTATGAACTCATATGATGCGATGGTGCATATTTTCGTACGATAGAACATGACGTGCTTGCAAGATTAACATTCCAACTCTTAAGTAAGTGAAGTCAAAGAGGTGTGATTGTCAAGACTAGATGGAATAATACTTGTCATGGCGCATGAAATAACTTATATAAGATAGATGGTTAAAATTGATGATGAGGAAATGATCTAGATCTTATGTGCGGCCTTCCGACGAGAGTCTACCGGTTCATCATTCTTTCCCCAAGGATATTTTAGATTGAGCCTTTGGCATTAGGTCATTTGACTGAGTCATTTGGACGGTCCGGAAGTGTCACAATATGTTACAATACGATGATGAATATTGTTTGAGTCACTTTTATGTGATATATATTATAACTATTAACAATGAAATATTAGTCAGACTATGAATATATGAATATGTCGTGTTTGAAATATGAGAGATGACTATAACAACTGATGAATGAGAAGTTGAAGTAAGATGAATGATTATGAATGTTTTGTTATGATTGATTGATGATGTTTAAATTAAGTTGAAAACTAGTAAGGTATTTAGGCAAACAAAATAAAGATCTAGAGGAATTTCTAAATTATGAACTATTTTGTCATCATCTGAGTAGGACTTACGTGCAGTTAGAGAGCACATAAGTATTATATTGAATATGGTGCAACAACATAAAGAAGCGACCACATGTGATGGTATGTAGAGAAACACAATATTTTATAAAATGTGACAATAACTTAAATCGTTGTTTTGAAAATTATTTTTTATTTAGAAAAATTACTTTTTATTTTAAACTAAAAGAAGAATGAGAATCTTTCATCTTGAAGTCGTAATGTTGTTATGCTATAAGTGTAAGTTGTGTTACTCTTGACTCAATGCGGATATTTTTCATGATGACTTAACAGTAATAATAAAATGGATGGTTAAAGTAAAGAATCGACTCCTTATATTTAAACAAATTTGTGCAAAATATGATTTGTACACATACACATACACTATCTTGACTATCATGAGTATAAAATTGGACAAAACACATGTGAATATATGCTTTTGGGCTTAGGATAATCAACAAACTAAGAAGCATAATTAGAGTACATAAGACAAATTAGTTTATTCTTATTGTATTCTTTTATGTGATGTTCATATACACTCGCAATAAAAAGGGGGGAATTAGGCATAACAGCCTCTATATACAAATAACATTAAAACTCATATACTTATACATATATAAGGCTGAATATTCAATCTTCCTCCACCATATTCATTGTCATATATTAGGACCTTCTTTACAAGTCCACACTATTCATTTTCTATTTTTCTTCATAACTTTATGTTTATGTGTTCTCTTTTACTTCTTCCATTTTATGCTGGTATAGCTTTGAAAATATCATTGAAACTATTCTGATCTGCAAAAATATCCAGAAGAGACAGTGCCTGAAATCAAAGTAGAAACACAGTTTTAATTCAGAGTTTAGAAAACAAAAACTATATCCTCATAGAAAAACCAATGTTGTGTATGTTGATGATGATGTTACCTCAGACACACTCAATTCGAGACGAAACTTAGGACCGTCATAGTGGTGAAGAATTGGTCTAAAGGAATCCTCTTCTAGTGGCTCACAAACTTTTCTAATGATCACTTGTACCTGCAAACATCATGTTTGAAAATTCATAAGTTTTGACTAAACAAAGCTCGGTATGGATTAGCCCAACACATAAAATTGTTTGCATTTAAAGAGATTCGAATCTGAGACCTTGAGAGAAGGTCAAATAAATGTTAATGTAAATAAGCTCAAATAAGTCAACCTAATCAAAATGATAATATAATTGGGTTGGTGATTATACCTGAGCAGGGAAACGAGATTCACCGGGGCATTTCTTATCCTCCCAAGCTGTAGGATCAATATTACTTCCTCCAAAACTTGCAGCCTAAAAATAAAAAACAAAACCAAATATTAGCATTATTACCCTTAATATGAGCACATACATGTAACAAGTGATGGATTAATCAAAAACTTGATATAATAGAAGATGTATGCACAAATAAACATGATACATACCTCAAAAATACCATGGAGTTGGTGGGTGGAATAGTTGTACAGAAAAAGGGGTAACCCTGGAGTTATTGTTCTCACTGAATCTCTGTATCTTGGAGGCAGACCTAAAATATTTACCAACAAAGCAAATAATTTAGAGACCAAATTACACAGTTCAATTTCATAAGAAAAAAAGGACAAGTACTACAAAAATTAAGTGTCTTCCGCTAATAATCAACACTAACACCAAAGACTATTGATGATTCAGTTAACTTGTTCCGCAAAATCTCAGTATCTTATGATACATGCGAGTCATACTTTGATTCAATACAAAGTTGAACCTAGTCCATACCAATCTTTAGTGTGTGTGTCTATATTGGACATGAATTTGTGAAAACTCCATATCCCATCTACGACCAGCTAATCTGTAGGAGATCATTCACACCGTCCACTTGCAAGGGTCTCATTTATAGTCAAAGAAAAGTTCTATATAGAACGACCAGGGCCTGACTAGGGCCCTCTTCGAGGCCGTACAAAGCGGGCTAACACACATGCCCAAAACTCATCACAATTAATTCGTAACTAAATAGAACCTCATAAAATATTTGTGTCACTGTAAAACCATAGTTATATAGGGTCTCTAGTTGTTGTGACGGTTGAACCGTGGTTAACCTATACAGAACCTCCAAAAACTTAAGACGGCTCAAAGACTAAGCCAACATAGAAATTGTTAGCACTGAACCTGAAACATGAATCTTATATTAAATAATGATTCATTATAATAAATCTTGATTCACTTCGATGAATCCTGATTCATTCTAATGAATCATCGCCTAAAACATCATGTATCATCTATTCATAATAAGATTCAATTTACAAATCAATAGACAGATCTTTCGAATCACAGTTTGAATCTTGATTTAATAATCATGCTCAACACCACAAATATGAAATTGAAAACAACAAAACCTACTGCAATAAAATTCCTAATCCCTATGGCTAAAAAGCAGATAAATAAAAATGAAAAATGATTATAAGGGATAGAAGGAACTCACCAAAGATCTGTCTCTTAAGATTCTCCGCCATAGTATCATTGTTACAAACAAAGATATACCCACCAATAGTTTCATTCCTAGGCAGTGACTCAGACGGTGGCAGAGTCTTGAATTTCTTGTCAACAGAAGTTTTGACAACATCAGTATTATCTCCATGCTTCTTGTTACTTCCGTTAGTATTGAGATTCTTCTTCACACCTTTGTTAGGTAGTTGAAACTCATCACCACCCTTAAAACCAGATTTGTAATTGTAACCACTAAGATTGATATTGTTAACGTTGTTGTTGTTGTGGTTAAGGTTGTTGTTGTTGTTGTTGTTGTTAAGATAAGGAGAAGAATAAACCCCTTTATTAAATCCAGCAACTGAATTATTATGTGGCATGGAAAAAAGTGATGACCCATTAGAACCATTCATCATCTTCCACCCATCATTGAAATCACTAGCCTTTGAGTTGAAATTAGTGAAGGAGTTATTAACATCAGAAACTCCATTAGTTTTGACATCAAAGTTTCTCCTTTGATCAGGTCTTTTGTTGTTGCTCCAAATTGAATCATTCAGTGACAAGTTTGCCAAGTTTGATGCTTGGTGTCTTAGTTGATCACTGAACTGCCAAAAGGATTGTTCATTGTTATTGTTGTTGAGGTTCATGTTCATGGTTGGTTACTCTAAGAAATTGTTTGAGAAAATTATAGTAGGTGATACAATTGTGGAAAAATGAGGCAAGTTAAATAAAGATTGGTAAAGATGAATGAAGGTTCGTGGAAGGTGAAGGGTATAGCGTGTGTAATTGTCAAAGGTTGAAATGGAATTTGTCATTCATATATATTAATGTATATTACTTTATCTTAGATATATTGGAATATAATTGTATACCATATGTGGATTGTGATTAATATTATGATTTAATGATTCAAAGATATTGTGCATTTGTGAGTGATTTTTTTTCTTGGAGTTAGGTAGAGAGGAATGGCAATTAGTGCAAAGCGCGTATAGAAAAGGTGAGGCCGACATGTGAAAGTAATTTGTGGGACCGATTGGGCAGTTGGTGGTAATTTTATGTTTATGGGTTTGATTTTGTGTCCTTTGCTAGTTCTTATAGTCATACATTCTAGAAGTGCTTGAGTCAGGTCAATATTACTTACAAGTTATTAATTTTATAAAGGAATTAGGAAAATTTTAATTTATTTAATATGGCATAATATTAACTTCTTTATTTAATATGGTATAATATTAACTTCTTTAGTCTTTTTAGAGTCAAAGAATATAACTTGTGATTTTGTTTTTATTTTGCACAATATTTTTATTGAAATAATTCTCTGAGAAGTACTTTCATAAGTGTTTCAAAATATGAAAAATGAAATTGTGAATTGTTTCATTATTAGCATTAATTCTCTTCGAAATATTAAATTATTTTTGAAATATAGTTCTTGAAAAAACATGTGTAATGATGGTTTGAAGGGATGGTACAATAGATCTTTAATTTTTAAAGGTGAAAATTATACTTATTTGAAGAATGATATGAATGTTCATTTAATTAATGTCATTAGACAAAATATTTTGGGTAGTTATCACGAACGAACCTTTTATCAGTAAAAGTGATGACGATGGCGCATCCATCTTAAAATTTCCAAAGGACCCGTCAGATTACAAAACTAAAAAGGTATCTTATGACTTGAATGCGAGAAACATACTCATATAAACAAATACCACTCAAGCACTCGGATAAGAATCTTAATAAGTTTAAGAAATTTTATCCATATAAGAAAGAAGAAAAGAAAAAGGAAGAGAAGGTTAGTTATTATGAATGTGGAAAATCTAGTTATTATCGTACTACATGTCAAGTCTTAGCAAGCATAACTATAATACCCCTAATTCAATTAAATTATTTAATTGAATTTATTTGCATTTTATTCTAAATATTTGGGTGATTTTGCATGCCTAATTATTTATTTCAATATAATATGTGATATGTGATTATTTCACATTGGTGGAAAATGGGATGATATTTGACATTGGTGGAAAATAGGGTAGAAAAAAAAGAGAATTATGGGGGTAACGGTTGATATGTGAAAAGTGAGTCGGCCAAGGTGTAATAATCAAAAGATTAAATTAGGTTTTTGATTAAAAAGAGATTAGTGGGAACCAAAACTTGTCAGCACGTAGAAGTTGAGTAATTTGGGAGAAAAAAGAGGCAAGGGAACTAGAAAGGCTCGAGGGATAAGAAGAACTACTATTGCTAAAAATAAAAGCTTTGCGAGATAATTAAGGCAAGGGGGAATTATTCTCTAATGGGTGTATGTAATTGTAAAGGGTATGAGGGATCCTAACCCTCTTCCTCCATTATTAAGAAGATTGAATTCATGAGATGGTGGTGTATACTATCTCTAAATTGTAGTGTCTTATTTTGTGTATGTCATGATTATGTGTTGAAATTTGTATGCCATATATGTATGGAAAAATCTGAATTGGTGTTATCTTGCGTTATACTTTGGTGATGATAAAAATTGTTGATGAAATTGCATGATTTAATTGATGGCGATGTATAATTGGTGTCGTTTTGATAAATTTTATGGTTAATGTGTTATGGGTGGTGCATTTCTGATTTATCTAGTGAGCTCGCCCGGCGAGAGCTTCCCCAACGAGTTGTTGTGTCGCCTGGCGAGGCTAACAACACAAATTTGATTTGTTTCGATTCTATTTCCTTGATAGAGCTCTATTTTTGTGATGGTTTGGTTCTGTTGAATATTGATCATCATTGTCTGATATTGTTCGATATGGATTGATGGTCATTGTCATGATGAAATAGTAATTGAGTTAATTATAAAAATTATATGGTTAGCGATGACATATGGTTGTATGTAAGTTATGAGTACAACATTGTTGATGGTGAATTTTATGGTGTTGTACTAGTGATGCGTCATGTGGTATTATATATGTATTGGCGAGTCATTATGTGGTGTGCATTATGGTGAAGTACTTAGTTCAAATAATAACTATTGGTGGTGATTTACATATTATATTGTTGTGACATTTTCATGCATCATGTATATTAGAGTTAGGTATTGGTGATGAATTTGTGACGCGATTGTTCAGTAATATAAACCTGACATCCAAATTAGTGAGTAGGATCGATACCACAAGCATATGTGATGAGATAAAGAGTACATTGCACAAGCATCTGCCTTGATAATCAGTGATGAATGTAATTATAATTGGTAGCTTATATGTTTGTATTTAGTGATGATTGTACTTGAGTTATGAACAGGTTGGAGATTGGTGATGAGGTGATTATAGTGAATACATGATATGTTATGTATATTTATCCTTTATCAATTTTATGCACCATTAACATTTGTATAAGGTATTCTTACCCCTATTTAATTGTTGTGGTGTCTATGCTCCTCTGGAGTACAGAAGATCAGGTTAACGAGTACCTGCTTGAGGTGGAGGATGATGTTGGTGCCTCTTTAGTTGCTTATCTCTTTTAGGTCTTCAGAGGAGTCTCTCTGATATGTAAAACTAGGGACATGTTCTATTTTCATTACTCCATATTTTATTTCACTTTGGTGATTTTGAACCATTTTGGTGATTTTTGAGTTTGATGAGACTTATGTCCAAACATTGTTGTTTTCCACTGCATAATTGAAAATATTGTTGGTTAGTTGTTTTTTATGGTTGGTAAACCAAGTGTGACATTCTAATTGTGTGAATTATTTATTGAATTATTTTACTTTATATCGAGTCAGGAATTAGGGTGTTGCATAGTGGTATCAGAGTAGGCCGGTCCATCCGACTAATTTTTGCAATTTTGTATGTTCCCTAGTATGTGACATGTGTGTGAAATACTATCGTGCTCATTTTTTCTAAACGCTTTCCAGCAAGCGGAATTGAAATAAGTGGGGGATAAGATTCTTCTTCTCTAAGATGTTTCAAGTGTGAAAGGTTGGTTCGGAGTGCCGTTAATTGCAAGAGTGCGTGTGTTGTTGAGGTTGTGTTGTTTCTCGAGCTCGAAGAGCGTACGAATTTGAGATTCATGTTCGACGATCAGGTAGAGATTTCCTTGAGGGGAGACGATCAGGTGCTCTTGATGTCCGCATCCTTAAGAGTGATGGGTGATGTTAGTGATATGCATGTGGTGTTTGAGTTTCCTGATGATTTTTCTAAAGGGTATCTGATCGGAAAATAGCAAGAGTACTACTTTTTACCGATGTAGTTATTAAAGTGGAGATTTATCCAAGTATCGATCACAAGGACTGCGGAGAAAATATAAGCCAGGACTCAATTTCAATTGAACAAAAAGCTATGGTTGGGTTTTTGATTGGTTTGATAAAAACTGAATAACTGATTATAATTAACAACGATAAGTAAATGATGATTTGGTACACAAATGAGAAGACGTGCTAGGTTGATGTATAAATCTTACGTAACCCCTTGAGAACACCGTTGTTCACGAAAAGATGTGACTACAATTGAGTATCAATTGTATAAAATAGTTTTCCCTAATTCCTTAGTGGAGAACTTTTTAATACTTAAAAGTCAATTTCAATTCCTCAATAATTGAATTTAGTATTAAAGCATTATGCATTGTAATCTAGAATGGATGATCACTGCAGTAAAATCCTTATTCCTAAGCGATTTATCGGTAGTGTTTCAATTCAAAATGCATTAGGAAGGTGTGTCACGCCTAGCCCTAACCGTAGATCAATAAAATATTTTCCAATATAATAAAGCATTAAAAACTTTGAATCATAAACTCAATTTATAAAAACATCAAATTCATCAACAACGGTTTTAACAAGTCATTACATGAAAAGATTTAGGGACATCACCCTAGCATAATAAGAGTTTAGCTACTCATAGTGTGTAAGAAAATAACAAGAGTAAACGTAGTCATTACAAGAAATTATCGGTCGATATGATCTCCAATCGCGAGTGCTCTTGAAGATCTCTTCCAAAACCCTTGATTGCTCTTTCTCTGTAATTCTCTATGCTCAATGATCCAAGATGCCTCCTTCCTTCTTCCCGTTAGGTTTTAGTAGTGTTGGCAGTCATCCCCCGTATCCGAAAGGTCCGAAATACCCTTAATGAGTTCAAGGCTTTCAAAATATCAAAAGTTGAATATCTGCCCGCGCCTAACAACACGGTCCGTGTGCCGGAACACGGGTGCCCGTGTTGTTCCTCAGATCAGCTCTCAAAATTGCCTTTCCCCGCATCTTTCCACACGGGCCGTGTGCAGGAACACGGGTGCCCGTGTGAAACCTCTGTTTTGCTTTCCAAAAACATCTTTCCAGCCATCTTTTGACACGGCCCGTGTGCATGCACACGGGTGCCCGTGTGAACCTTCCTCTTTGGCTCTTTCAGCTTCTTTTTTCGCCCAGGAGTGTCTTCAGATCCTATCTCTCTCCTGGATCAACCTGGCCAACAACAAACTAACAACCAACGCATAAAACGACACTTTTATAAACTTAAAATACACTAACATGCAAAAACTCAAACAACCGAAAAATTAAGAAACTTATATTAAAACCTATAACAATGCCACTTAGTATTACCAAGATAATGACTTTTGGTCGGAAAAAGGTGCGGAAACTTACTAGAAATGGTGACGGATCACAACCCCACACTTATCTCATTGCTTGTCCTCAAGTGATGTATCGAGTCAAAACAAAGGTCACCGACGAGACTCTTTTCTCCACAACACAACCAGGTTTTTCGCAAGATCCCTATACTTAGCAATCGAGTTTAAGGTTTCCTTCTTCAGACTATCAACGGCATTCCCACTTTCGAGCACGTTTTTCACCTGCAAGCTTTTCACACTCTCACAAAATCTCTCTGGGTTAAAGTGTCTACACTCATAGTATCAAGGCATGCATATTACTTTCAACTTTGAATAAATTCTCAAATCACTACACACAGAGATTACACACACTTTATGAGGTCTTAGGGTTGTAACGTGGCTTTGGTTTGGTGGGTAAACAAGGAACGGGGTAACAAATGGTTTAGGTGCTCGGCATTACATAGGATTCACTTCTCTACTCATTTTGATCTGAATCGTAAGAATGGGGTTTGAACCTTTTCCAGACTAAAAGTGGACCAGGGCAAATATCTTCTTCTGCTTTGACATTTAAACCTCTTTTTGTTGGTTTTCACAAGATCCATATTCATCTTTTTCTCTCTCTCTTTTTTTTTTCTATGAGATATTCTTTTCTTTTTTTTTTCATCTTCTTCTTGCCCCCCTTTTTCAATGGTTCAAAACCCCACACTTAGATCCTTTTAGTGTCTTTCAAGTGATTAATCATGAATGCCGAGCGATGACATGAACAATGAGAAAACGGGTGATAAAAAGACTAACACAGTGAACAATACAAACATTACGGCTCAAAGGGGGTTAACGATGGATAACATGCATACGGGATGGTTAGAAAGGCTCGAGGTTACGAAAAAAAAAACTTGCCTCAGTGTGCGCTTTCATAGTGTGCTTGTGTTATGAGAAAATACGCAAAATCAAAGTGAATAGTGCCATACCTGACTGGACTCTCATATGGATGTTATGAATTTGGCTCTGACATCTCACCGGGTAGGTTAAGCTTGCATGCTTCAAAGTGCTCTAGGTGTCCTGCAGTTTCCTTTCCTCTAAAGTTCACCATACTCTCTCTTGGTTCAGTGTTTCCTCATTGCGTCCTACCTTCTTTTCTTTGATTGTGTCAACTTCCGTGGTGCCTGTAGAGATCAAGTGTGAGATGTGTTGTTCAACCACTATCTATTCATTTGCCCCCCCTCCGACTTGTATCCAACCTGGTAACACCATGGCAGCACTACAAACTTGAAATAAACACAATAACAGAAAGACAAAAGACAATGGTTCCAATTAAACAAACTAAACTATGAATTCAAAAACGGAAAGCAAAACAATAAAATAAAACCTCCCCCACACTTGAACGAAACATTGTCCTCAAATGTTTTAATTCCAGTGTGACGGAGATTACCAGGCTCACTGATAAGGCGGTGGAGGAGGAGGATCCTGAGGAAAGTGCAACATGAGGCGTCGCATCATCTCTTGGACATCATCCACCACAGCTCCTTGTCTGAACAACTCAACACCCTGTCGCGTTTGCTCGGTGCGGAGAGCGCAAATCTCCGTTTGTACCCACCCCCATTGATCCTGAGTCATGGAAGATGATCCAACAGTGTGCTGGAAAAACTGCCGAGGAGGCGGGACAGGGTGATCTTGGGCGGGGAGGTCATCCTCCATGTCGTCACCTGCAAAATTATGGTCATGTGGAGGGCTTTCACCCCTAAACTCACCTGTAACTACATACAACCAGTTAGCACGATTTGCAATAGAAACAGTATCAGGTGCAGGTAGTGCCATAACATGCTGTCCATGGACAGTTAGTGAGAAGTACCCAGGCTTTACTACAATCATCCTCTGATTTACAAGAGTTTGCAAATTAATTTTCTTACCCGGTAATGAAGGTTCATCATTCAACAAGTGGCCATAATCCAAGTGCTCAGCCAATTGAGAGATCATTCCCCCAACTGAAATCTCTCCGCAAGAAGCATAACCAACCTGCTTCAGGTGGTTAGCAGCAAAGGCAGCGACATTCACCCGACTCACCTCAATCATGTTATGCAACAAAAATAGCTCTCTTTTCGCACAAACCCCTGTACTATCTCCCCTCCCAAACAAGGTGAAAGCCAAACCTTTCTGAGCATAACGGAAACAAGGGTTATGAATCCCCGAGGCCTTAGCCTTGCTTGGATTGTACCCAGCTGCACCTGTGATGGCTTCCCAGAATTCACAAGCAGGAAAAGTTTCAGGGGGGGCGCCCGGTCCAGAGGACGGTAATTTCAGTGCCTCCCCTACCTCTTCCACAGACAACAAGTGCTTATGTCCAAACATATAAAACTCTAGATCACCAAAATACTCCATTTCGGAGCCATTCCATTTGTGTCTCAATTTGAATTCTACAGTGCTCAGGAATTCCAGAGTTAGGCCCTCATAAGTCGGTGCCTCAAACAACATAAAAGGCAACATTCCGATGTTGTGAAACATCCGGTAGACTTCATCTTTGAGGCCTAACTTGGTAAGAGTGTCATCACAAATATATCTAGTCGGGAGCAATTTACGTTGCACTAAAATATCATACCTTGCTTTGTGCTTAGGGAGGGCAAACGTAATACCATGGGCATTTTCCTCTTGTGTCCCGCTACGAACGGTTGCGCGACTAGGAGCGCGACGGACCCGCTGCCTCGGTTGGGAGGGTTCGGCAAAATCATCCCGAACATTGCGGCGTTGGGTTGTCTTTCGGGGAGGCATTGTAATAGCTCTGCAAGAAAAAATTAACAAGAAAACACAAATACCACAAGCAAAAATTCGGAAAAATAAAATTGCACAAAATCAAAAACTAAACCGATAGAAGTGAAGAGGATGAAGAGTAGAACAACTTTTGTGAAGGCACTATAGTGTTTAGATGGGTGGTTGATGGTGGTAGAGTGAGTTTAGTGAAGGTGGAGGCTAGGGTTTAATGGAAGATGAGAAAGAAAAGTGGGAGAATGAGTGGAAAGAAGAAGAAGAATGTTATAATGTAGAAGGGGCCCACATGGGGTTTTAAAAAAAATTTTGAAAAATCTGGCCCGCATAGCCCACACGGTCCGTGTGGCTGCACACGGGTGGCCGTGTGAAAAGGCTATTTGGTTTCATAGAGGCGTGCTGAGGGGCAACACGGGCCGTGTTGCTGCACACGGGCGCCCGTGTTGCTGGTGCTGAAGCTCCTTTTCAATCTTTTTTTTCCTGCATTCTGTCTTCAACACGGGCCGTGTTTCTGCACACGGGTGCCCGTGTTGATGGTCTTCTATGCATCAAAAATGGACACTCTCCGTGCCTTTTTACTTGAGTTGCGTCTACCGGTCCAAACTCTACCACCTACAAAATAAACGAAATAAAACAAAGAAAACGAAAGTTAAATGAAACAAACGTGGGTTGCCTCCCACGGAGCGCTTCGTTTAACGTCGCATGGCTCGACGGTCCATCGTCCTACTAAGCAAGACGAATGACATCAACCTGTCCAACTGGTTGACCTTGGAAATATGGCTTTAATCTCTGCCCATTAACTTTAAAGATGTCTCCATTAGCTTGATTCTTGATTTCAACTGCACCGTAAGGGAACACCTTATGAACCACAAATGGTCCCGACCATTTGGACCTCAATTTTCCCGGAAATAGCTTCAAGCGGGAATTGTACAGAAGGACCAGCTGTCCTTCCCAAAACTCTTTTTTCTGGATCCTCCTATCGTGCCACTTCTTGGTCTGTTCCTTGTAAACCTTGGCATTTTCGTACGCACGATTCCGAAACTCTTATAACTCATGCAACTGTAGGATTCTAGAACTTCCTGCTAGAGACAAGTCCATGTTCAAGAATTTAGTTGCCCAAAATGCCTTGTGTTCAAGCTCTAAAGGCAGGTGACATGCTTTTCCGTAGACAAGTTGGTATGGTGACATCCCGATGGACGTTTTGAATGCCGTTTGGTAAGCCCATAACGCATCATCTAGCTTTGTTGCCCAATCCTTTCGTGACGAACTCACCGTCTTCTCTAGAATTTGTTTGAGCTGTCTATTAGACACCTCTACCTGACCACTAGTTTGAGGGTGGTAAGGAGTGGCTATCCGATGCTTCACATTGTACTTCTGAAGGAGTTTCTCCATGAGGTGATTGAGGAAGTGAGTTCCTTCATCACTTATTAGCGCTCTCGGCACTCCAAACCTTGAAAATATGTTTTCTCTTAAGAACTTGACTACCACCTTCGCATCATTAGTTGGTAAAGCTACCGCCTCCACCCATTTCGAGACATAGTCCACTGCAACTAATATGTAGTTCTTCCCGAATGACGGTGGAAACAGACCCATGAAGTCAATTCCCCACACATCGAATAACTCCACCTCTAACATGAAATTCTGGGGCATTTGATTTCTTTTTGATATGTTCCCAGTACGCTGACACTTATCACATTCCTTTACCATCTCTTGGGAGTCCTTGAACAATGATGGCCAGTATAATCCTGACTGCAAAACTTTGGATGCAGTACGATCCCCACTGAAATGCCCTCCATATTCAGAGTCATGACATGCTCTCAGCACGTCCCTTTGCTCCTCCTCAGGCACACATCGTCGTATCAACCCATCTACTCCTCTCTTGTACAGGTATGGGTCGTCCCATAGATAGAACCTGCAATCATGAACAAACTTTTTCTTGCGGTTAGAATCAAAATCGTCAGGTATTATACCGCCAACTAGGTAGTTTGCGTAATCAGCAAACCAAGGCACTCCAATAACAGCTAGGATGTGTTCATCAGCAAACTCATCCTTTATTGGACGCCGCTCTTCTGTCTCCTCAATGGGTGACATCCGCGAAAGGTGATCTGCAACAGTGTTCTCACACCCTTTCTTGTCGCGAATCTCTACATCGAACTCTTGGAGAAGTAAAATCCACCTCAGGAGTCTGGGTTTCGAATCCTGCTTGGCAAAGAGATATTTTAAAGCAGCATGGTCAGTGTAAACAATCACTTTCGAACCCAACAGATATTGCCTGAATTTATCAAAGGCATACACAACAGCTAGCAACTCCTTCTCGGTAGTTGCATAATTGATCTGTGCAGGGTTCAAAACGTGACTGGCATAATAAATAACATGAAGCAATTTTTCTCTCCGCTGTCCAAGTACAGCCCCCACTGCAATGTCGCTAGCATCGCACATGATCTCAAAGGGTAGAGACCAATCAGGGGAAATCACAATGGGTGCCGACACTAGTTTATTTTTCAGTGTCTCAAATGCATCGGCACACTCTTTATCGAATACAAAAGTCCTGTCTTTAACCAACAAAGTGGTCAGCGGTTTGGCTATCTTTGAAAAATCCCTTATGAACCTACGGTAGAATCCCGCATGGCCTAGGAAACTCCGAATACCTTTCTCATTCACAAGTGGTGGTAATTTTGAGATAACCTCCACCTTAGCTTGATCAACTTCAATTCCCCTGTGGGAGATCTTGTGACCAAGAACAATGCCTTCTCGTACCATAAAATGGCACTTCTCCCAGTTTAGGATCAGATTACTTTCTTGACATCGCTGCAAAACAAGTGAAAGGTTAGCCAGACAGTTATCAAAGGAGGAACCAAAAACAGAGAAGTCATCCATGAAGACTTCTATATGCTTTTCAAGCATATCAGCAAAAATAGAAGTCATGCATCTTTGGAATGTCGCTGGGGCATTACACAACCCGAACGGCATCCTTCTATAAGCGAAGATACCGTAGGGGCAAGTAAAGGTTGTCTTCTCTTGATCCTCCGGTGCAACCGCAATTTGGTTGTATCCAGAGTACCCATCCAGAAAACAATAATAGTCATGCCCGGCCAATCTTTCTAACATTTGGTCAATGAATGGCAATGGAAAGTGGTCTTTTCTTGTGGCCAAATTTAGTCTTCTGTAGTCTATACACACCCGCCACCCAGTGACCGTTCTGGTAGGAATCAACTCATTCTTTTCATTAGCTATCACCGTTGTACCTCCTTTTTTAGGTACCACATGAACAGGGCTCACCCATGAACTGTCTGATATCGGGTAAATAAGTCCTGCATCTAACAGCTTCACGACTTCCTTTCTCACTACCTCCTTCATAACTGGGTTCAATCTCCTTTGAGGCTGCACCACCGGTTTGTGATCTTCTTCCATGAGAATTTTGTGCATGCACATCGTAGGACTTATTCCCTTGAGGTCTTCAATTTTCCAACCAATAGCTCCCTTGAACTTTTTCAGAACTTCAATTAACTTGTCCTCTTGTATATTTTTCAAACTAGAGCTAATGATGGCGGGACATTTTTCTTCAGAATCAAGGAAAACATATTTAAGATTCTCCGGAAGCTGTTTCAATTCTGAACTTTTTGGCTTTTCTTCATTACAACCCAATGCTATTGGTTGCCTTAGATCTTCCCACCTATGTGCTCGGGAACCTTTAAAAATAGGTTGAGTCTCCAACATTGATACCACCTCTAATTCATTATCATTGGTTTCTTCATTTTCCCCAAAAATTGACATGCTCAAAACTCTTTCGAGAGGTAATTGCGATACACTCTCCACATGGTTACTTCCTACCACTTGTTCGAGCACTTGTATATTGCTACTGGTGCCAATATCCTCTTTATGCTTCATGGTATTATGAACATTGATTTTTAACTCTTCATCATAAACCTTCAAAGTAAGAGTACCCCCATCCATATCTATCATGACTCTCCCCGTTTCCAAGAATGGTCGTCCCAGAATTATCGGCATCTCTTCATCTTCTGGCATTTCAAGAATTACAAAATCTACCGGAAACACAAACTTATCCACTTTCACAAGGACGTCTTGGACTACTCCGTAAGGTCGCTTGACCGAATGATCTGCAAATTGGAGAGTCATCCGAGTGTCTTGGATTGCACCAATTCCCAACTTTTTGTAGATGGATAGAGGCATGAGACTGATACTTGCCCCCAGATCAATTAAAGCTCTCTTGAAAGATCTATCTCCAATAGTGCAAGGGATAGTAACTGCTCCTCTATCCTTCTTTTTCACTGGAATCTTCAGGCCCTGCAAAGTAGCACTACAAGTTTCTGTTAGAATAATGGGATGATCTGCAATGGTTCGCTTTTTAGCGATGATATCCTTCATGAATTTGGCATAGGTGGGCATTTGCTCAAGTGCCTCTAACAACTGAATATTCAGCTCCAGCTTTTTGAATAATTCCAGGAACTTCTCAAAATTCTTTTCTTGCTGCCCCTTTTTCTTGTTTCTTTGAGGGTAAGGCAGCTTGATTTCTGGTGTTGGTGTTAACACTTTTTCTTTCGTAACCGGTGCTGGTGTTACCACTTCTTCTTCCACTTCCTCATTCTCTCTTATGTCTAGCTCCACCTCAAGCAATTGATCCTCACTCTCCGAATCCTTTTCCACTACTTCACGTGGTTTCCCTCTCCGTGTAGTGACGGCATTGATTTTTTGATTGTCTTTAGGATTAGTAACAGTTGCGCTTGGGAGGGCTTCTGGTGCTTGCGGAATTGCAAGGTGTTGAGCAATTTGACTCATTTGCACTTCCAGGTTCTTGATTGAGGCTCCGGTGTTCCTTAAATTGCTTCGTGTCTCTTCTTGGAATTGGGAGCTTTGAGCGGCCATCTTTTCAATGGCAATTTCCCAATCCGCCTTTCTTGGACCCTGTGGTTGGTATTGTTGTTGAGGTTGCTGGTATGGTTGTTGTTGCGGACGATATTGTTGCCCATGTGGTTGGTATTGTTGAGTCTGAGGTTGATATGGTTGTTGGCCTTGAACCGGCTTCTGGACGTTTCCTTGCTGGTCTTTCCATGAGAAATTCGGATGATTTTTCCACCCCGGATTATATGTGTTGGCATAAGGATTATTCTGCCTCAACATATGAATCTGCTCAACCTGTTCTTGAGTTGCCACACAATGCATAGCAAAGTGCGGTCCACCACATATTTCACAAAGAACCGCTTTAACTGGTTCCACCTGTGCCACTGTCTGAGTTCCAATATTCATCTTTTTTAACCTTCTCTCTACCTCTGCAGCAATCTGATCCTCCATCTTAACAACCTGCTCTGGCAACTTCAAATCAATTTTGCCCTCCGGTTGGCTCATGGTTCGATCATACAACTCAAGGTGCTCATTAGCAGCAATTGCCTCTATGATCCTTTTCATAACAGTGGCTGTAGCAAAATTGGTTGAACCACCAGCAGCGGTATCAATAAGCTGCTTTGTCTTAAGTCGCAAACCATTCACGAAATTCTGCATCTGCTCGGTAGCGTCCATGTTATGAGTAGGACATGCAGTCAAACACCTTTTGAACCTCTTTTATGCATCCCCCAATGATTCCCCCTCTTTTTGTTTGAAATTTACAATATCGTATCTTTTTCGGATAAACACCGACGCAGGAAAATATTCATTGAGGAATGCTGTTTCCATCTCTTGCCATGTCGTGATACTTGCAGCCGGAAGTGAGTAAAACCACTCCTCTGCGTCATCAGTAAGTGTAAACGGGAACATAACAAGTCTCTTGGCCTCCTCTGAATGACCTTCGATCTTCAACGAAGTTGTCGTAGTGAGAAATCTCTGAAGATGCTTATTTGCATCCTCGTTTATTCTTCCAGAGAACGGCTTGCTCTCTAACTGGCGAATGGTGGATGGATGCAATTGAAAATGTGCCACATTCACGGGTTGATTAACAATAGTCATCCGGTTGGGGTGAGCATTTGCCCCTCCATAGTCCCCTAACAATCTCTCCGCAGGAGGTTGATTTCCAGCCATGTTAACTGGTTCCTGAACTACCTCCCTGTCAAAGTCAGAGTCGCTGTGCTCCGAATGCACAGACACTTCGTCGTCGCTTTCCTGATGTGGAACACTAAGACTTGCACTTGGTACTGCCAGTCTTTCAATTCTCGCCTTGCGGCGTCTCTCGTGCAGAGCTCTTTCTGGTTCTGTGTCAAAGGAAAATTTAGCTG
The DNA here is from genome assembly GCF_029867415.1 of Vicia villosa. NCBI lineage: Eukaryota > Viridiplantae > Streptophyta > Magnoliopsida > Fabales > Fabaceae > Vicia > Vicia villosa. Next base: position 144,678 of record NW_026705158.1, on the reverse strand, counting down.
AGGTCTGACCTCGCATAAACAGTTAGACAACAGTTAGAACAGATACAAAACTGCAATGAAATTAAAATAACGGATAAAAATAAAATTTTGGTCGCAGAGCAACAAAATTTCAATTGACTTAAAGTTCGGCTTATAGTTTGGCAGTCCCCGGCAACGGCGCCAAAAACTTGATCGGAAAATAGCAAGAGTACTACTTTTTACCGATGTAGTTATTAAAGTGGAGATTTATCCAAGTATCGATCACAAGGACTGCGGAGAAAATATAAGCCAGGACTCAATTTCAATTGAACAAAAAGCTATGGTTGGGTTTTTGATTGGTTTGATAAAAACTGAATAACTGATTATAATTAACAACGATAAGTAAATGATGATTTGGTACACAAATGAGAAGACGTGCTAGGTTGATGTATAAATCTTACGTAACCCCTTGAGAACACCGTTGTTCACGAAAAGATGTGACTACAATTGAGTATCAATTCTATAAAATAGTTTTCCCTAATTCCTTAGTGGAGAACTTTTTAATACTTAAAAGTCAATTTCAATTCCTCAATAATTGAATTTAGTATTAAAGCATTATGCATTGTAATCTAGAATGGATGATCAATGCAGTAAAATCCTTATTCCTAAGCGATTTATCGGTAGTGTTTCAATTCAAAATGCATTAGGAAGGTGTGTCATGCCTAGCCCTAACCGTAGATCAATAAAATATTTTCCAATATAATAAAGCATTAAAAACTTTGAATCATAAACTCAATTTATAAAAACATCAAATTCATCAACAACGGTTTTAACAAGTCATTACATGAAAAGATTTAGGGACATCACCCTAGCATAATAAGAGTTTAGCTACTCATAGTGTGTAAGAAAATAACAAGAGTAAACGTAGTCATTACAAGAAATTATCGGTCGATATGATCTCCAATCGCGAGTGCTCTTGAAGATCTCTTCCAAAACCCTTGATTGCTCTTTCTCTGTAATTCTCTATGCTCAATGATCCAAGATGCCTCCTTCCTTCTTCCCGTTAGGTTTTAGTAGTGTTGGCAGTCATCCCCCGTATCCGAAAGGTCCGAAATACCCTTAATGAGTTCAAGGCTTTCAAAATATCAAAAGTTGAATATCTGCCCGCGCCTAACAACACGGTCCGTGTGCCGGAACACGGGTGCCCGTGTTGTTCCTCAGATCAGCTCTCAAAATTGCCTTTCCCCGCATCTTTCCACACGGGCCGTGTGCAGGAACACGGGTGCCCGTGTGAAACCTCTGTTTTGCTTTCCAAAAACATCTTTCCAGCCATCTTTTGACACGGCCCGTGTGCATGCACACGGGTGCCCGTGTGAACCTTCCTCTTTGGCTCTTTCAGCTTCTTTTTTCGCCCAGGAGTGTCTTCAGATCCTATCTCTCTCCTGGATCAACCTGGCCAACAACAAACTAACAACCAACGCATAAAACGGCACTTTTATAAACTTAAAACACACTAACATGCAAAAACTCAAACAACCGAAAAATTAAGAAACTTATATTAAAACCTATAACAATGCCACTTAGTATTACCAAGATAATGACTTTTGGTCGGAAAAAGGTGCGGAAACTTACTAGAAATGGTGACCGATCAGTATCAGTGACTTTCCATTGGAACAAAGAGTTGATTTTTCCATAGATTTAGTACCTGATACTAGGCATGTGTCAATGGCTCCAAAAAAATAAAGTAATTATGTGAAACTTTTATCCGACCATGCATTTTTTGCCTTTAGATTAAACAACTTTAACACCGCCTACAATCGTGTAAAACTTGTGCATCCCTTATATAAAGGGGGTGTCTTTATCACTACATAAAGTATCATAAATATGAACATTCTTAAAAGAAGATTCTCCAATATCACGAAACATGTCCTATAGTTGATTATCCATATATTCATCTTCATCCACATTTTTACGTTGTGACGCCCGACTTCCATCTTTATCCACCTCACCATGCCACATCCATATTGTATAATTTTAACATATACCATCACAATATAGGTGATGGAATATTTCATCCTTTGTACCTTTATTTATATTCACGCAATCATCACAAGGAAAATAAAAGACACCATTGTTATCGAAAAGATATTGATCAACGCATTCAAGGAGTTCAAAAACTCCTTTCTCATAAACTGAACCTAATCTATCAGATTTCATCCAACTTTGATCCCTAACAACTTCTAAAATTCATTCACGAATAATAATATGAATGGCACACTAAAATCTAAACCAAAACCATATCTAAAAACTAAAGCATATTCATAACAAAAATATAACTCTAAAACTTAAGCATATGCATATCCATCACAACAATATAATATTTTTGTTCACTTCTATATCCAACAGAAAAACCAAACGGTTAATATGAACAATATACAACATTCAACAAAATATGAAGCAAGCAACATGTACCCAAAAAAAGGAATGAAAATCAAAGATAACGAGTACCGTACTTCGAAGACGAGGACGAGAACAAGAATGAAGATGTTGAAGATTTAAAATCCAAATGAACGAAGAGGGTGAAGATTTGAGTTCCAAAGAATGGATATGATAAATATACCGACTGCGTTTCCGCTGTCCTATCTGGTTCTCTTGTTCGCCTAGGGCATCTTATGAAAGAGATGTAGAATAAGTTTTTTTTTAATTTATCAGTAAAACCTTTAACCTCGATTGAAAAATTCAACCGCAGTGGAGATTTAAATAATCTAACAACGGTTGAGTCAAACCACCGTTGTTAAATCATTTTCAATTTATGTTTTCAATAACGAAATTAAGTGACACAAGCTTCTTGTACTCGAAAAAAAAGAAAAAAAAATGTAGTTGCTAGAAATTAAAGATGAGGACGCATAATTTATCACCACGGTTTTCAAGCCCAATCGTCATTAAATTACTTTTCGTAATCATCGAGCGTTTCAACTTTAACATACTACAATGGTTTATATGATACCGTTGTAACTTTGGTGTCGTTGTATATACTTTTGTGTAGTAGTGTAAAGTCCTTGAATGGTCTTACGTTACAAATTATGTGGGAGTTGTTTCTAGGAGAATTGTTCAATATTTAATGATAAGGTAATGTGTTAGATTTGTGGAAATTTTTTACCTTTTGTCACTTTACGCTGTTCTTGACATTATGTGGTTATAAAAAGGAAATTTATTTTGATGTATAAGAAATTTTTTTTCACTAATTTAGTTATATTATAAAATTAAAACCATTAGTTTGGTAAAGAAGAAATTGAGTCATCTAGAGAAAACTTGCAACCCGAAAAAAGGTTAATCGTAAGAATTTGAAAAGGAAATACAATATTATGTTGAGGGAACACCACTTGGAAACATAAAGTTGTGTTGCCTAAATACAACATGATGTTTTCTATTCAAATTTTAATGGTTAATTGTAATAATTTAAAAGAAAACATCTTGTTGTATTGAGGCAACACAACTTTATATTTAAGTTGTATTCTCTCAATACAACATGGTGGTTCTTTTTTTACGATTAATCATATTATTTTTTAGTTTCAAATTTTCTCTAGACGATCCAATTTCTTCTTTGTTAAAGAATATTTATGTTTTTAGAATATTCCTCTATTAATAAATAAAACAAATATTATGATTTGAAATAATTTTTGTTTAGACCAACAGTTAAGACATAGTTAAAGTGATAGAAGATATAATACATTTTTTCACAGTTAAAGTAAAAAAAATTGTGGTGAAAAGTTATCCTAAACTCCTATCACATCAGCTAATGGAAAAATCATGGTGGAAAGTATAGTTTTTCATCTCGGTTATTATTCCAATTGTGGTGAAAAGCACTATTTTGAAAATTGCAAAATGTTTTTACTAGAATCTGAACCTATTTTCTCAAACCTGTTGCACACAATTTCCTTAGGACTTTTTTGAGTTTAATCTTTTAAGTGAGCGAAAAACTTGTGATTTGATTTACTAAAAAAACACCAATAAACAAATTGGCACATCTAGTGGGATCCTTTTGTCCAAAAAATTTAAACTTTTGTAGAAAAGTGTTTGCGCTTTTATTGTTTGTTTTTGTTCTTCATACAAACAATGTTTGCAATGCCTGAGTGTTCAAGTGTAAGAGGAATGATAAAATTCTTATAATGGCACATCCAAAAAATCTTCCCTTCTCTAGTACGATGCTCCAAATATAGAAGAATAACCCATCAAAGCAACTGTTGATGTTGCAGGTACTTCAATGTCTGTTGGAGTAACCACTCCTTTTGTGAGTCAAATGTTAGTTTCGACAAAATTACCAGAAGTCGTGGTTTCCCCGCCATAAGTAACAAGTATTCCAACTACTCCTAGGGTTACACAAACTACTATAGGAGATCCTAGACCTTTTTTCTTCCTAAGTTTTACGTTACCCCTGGTTGTAGGGAATATCCATATGGCATACCAACTGCAATGATGGTATTGTGTTTAATCCTCTAATCCAAAACACAAACCATACTTACCAACAATTGGCGCATCAAATGAGTTGAATTGATGGTTTATTTGGTGTTCCTCAAGCGCCTGTTCAGTAAATTCCTAATAACCAAGTTCCACAACAAGTTATGCCTTAACCCGTTGAATAGCTCATACAAAAAATAATCGAAGATGACGTAGGTCGCCCAGAGGTAATATTGGTCAATAGGAACTAGGATGCAGACCAAGTTGTTAGGAGAGTCCAACAAAAAAATTTTGGAGGGTAAAATAACATAGCCAATATGGTTGAACAAATCTTAGTCCAAAGTGGTCTTAACATTGGACTCCATAGACCAAATTTCATTTCTTCCTTATTTGAGTACGTATTGCAGTTTGAACTCCCAAGGGGTAGGAAAATCCCTAAATTTACTAAGTTTTCAGGTGATACAAGTGAATCTACTGTTGAGCATGATGCTCAATATCAATCAGAGGTAGGTAATTTGGCCAATAATGAAAACTTAAAGATGAAATATTTCCCTAACTCCTTAACTAAGAGTGCTTTCACATGGTTCACTACCATTTCTCCAAATTTCATATACAATTGGAATCAACTAGAAAGAGTGTTCCTTGAACAATTCTATATCGGTCAGTAAAAAATTAGCCTAAAAGAATTAGCCAACGGGGAGAGAAAGTTGTATAAATCAATAGAAGATTATCTCAATAGGTTTATGTTGATGAAGGCGTGTTGTTTTAGACCTTTGTCAATAATGATGTTTAATAGAGATACACAAAGATATTTGTTGCAAATATCATCCACTCTAAAAGAAGATTCAACTTTGATTTGGAAGAAGAGGATATGGGCTTTACTGATGAAGTCGGGTGCAACATAATTGGCTATAGATGGAAAAGGTTCTCCAAACACTCTTTCAACTACAAAACTTAATTGGTAAAGGAATTTTAAATTAACAGTTCTCTAAATAAGATAGATGTTGAGAAGGAAGAAAAAGAAGGATCAAGTGAGGGTGAAATTTTGGCTAAGAAGGCGGATGAACCTGCTAAAACTAGGGGTGGCAAAACGGGCCCGGCCCGCGGGGAAAGCCTGTTTAACCCGCATTTTTTTGCGGGGCGGGGCAAGGTTTTAGGCCCGCTCTCTTTAATGTGCCCGCCCCGCCCCGTTTTTTTGTGGGCTTTTACGGGCATTTGTTTTTATAGAATTTTACTATTTTTAGGCCTAAAAAGCCGAATGCCCGCGGGCTTTCCTTGCTCCGCCCTCACTTTTTTGCGGGGCGGGGAAAGGTTTTAGACCCGCACTCTTAAAAAAGCCCGCCCCGCCCTGCCCCGTTTTTTCGTGGGCTTTTGCGGGGCGGGCCTAAACGGGGCGGGCATGCCCGTTTGCCACCCCTAGCTAAAACTGAGCCAACCCAAAATAAATGGGGGGACATATGTTGATAAATCGGTTGTTTTGTAGGATTAAGAAATAGATGAAGAAGAAGACAAAGTAAGTGTCCAAGGGAATGAAGAAAGGAACAAGTCAAATGTTAATGATGAGGAGGAATGGACAATGCCTCATTATTTTAAAACACATGAGGCTGAAGTATAATACAAGATGGGTGAATTAATGAATAAAGTTGACCCTACCATGCTAGGAATTGGAATGCTGGCAAGCTACAAAGAAGCTGAAAAAAGTGCTATAACAACAAAGAGTTATGGCATGCCAAAAATCCTCACAAAGACAAAGAGCCCAGAAAAATTTAAAAGCCCATCCAATGTAAAATACCTTGAGAAAAAAAAACAAAATAAATTTGAAAAGAAACACTTCCCTCTTGATGCGATAGAAAATGTCATTGAGCCCTAACCTACAAAGCAATATAGGACCGCTGAGTCTTTTCCAAAAATTAAGAACAAAAAGAAGAACATGATGTTTTTGTTGATGGAAATGATGAGTCAGAGGGCATGGGAAACAAGGTCATGAAGGAAGATGTGAAAAAAAAAAGAACTGAAAAAGCTCAAGGGACAAGGAAATGCAACAGGCTTTAGGCCTAGCTGGTATAAAAAAATTCCAACATATCACCCTACTTTAGTTTAAGTTGATTTTTAGTTCTGTTGTGCCATAACGTTTTAGGTTTTACATTGAAGACAATGTCATTACTTTAGTGTTGGGGTATAACACCTTTATTAAGTGTTTCTTTAATTTTTACTTATTTTGATTAATGAAATGCTAAAGTCTTTATGTTTTAATGAATGCTTTGATTTTTTAAATTTAACTAATTTTATCTCTTATCAAGAGAATTTCTAAATTTTAACAAAAAATATATAAATTAAAGAACTGTTGAAAAATGTTGGAAACAAAATCTGAGACCATCAAAAAATAAATATGCACAAATTGTAACTTGGGAAGTGATGAAACACTATCATGCTAGACGAATTCAGAAAAGTAATTAGTCTTTTAAATAGTTTATATTGTTTTCAAATATGAAATACGCTCAACTGTTGTTTATAGTTTAGGGGGGGGGAAACACTAGCAATTTGGCTAGCTAAGGAGACCACTGCAAGAATTTTGAGTTAATGGAAATGTGCTGATGTTAGATTTCTTTACTTATATTTCTTCTGATTATCGGTTGCATCACTTAAGGACATGTAATGATTCAAGTTTGGGGTGTGATAACTCATTATTTGTGATTTTAGTAGAAATGTTGAGGTTAGTTAGAGGCAATTTTTTAGCTTAGTTTTAGTTAATCACACCAGGTGCTTCCTTTTGTGCATTTTATGTGTTTTGTGCATGCGTAGGAGTACTCTAGTGACAAGCCCTGGCGCTTCAAGAACATCATACCTCAAGTTAGTAGGCTCTTGAGCAAGAAGAGGCCAAAATGAGTGGTTAATCTCATAGTTAGAGACAACGTGACAAACTTGTGATGATTGAGGCAAAGACTGGCCTAGAATGTTAAAAGGATAAGGATGAGCACTACATGACAATACTCTACAAAAAGTTGAATGGCATTGCAATTGTGCGCCTCCTATAACTCTGGCCGACAAGCCTGCCAAAAGACGGGTTGTTTCATTCATGTGTTGTATCCTGCTCTCAATACTAGTACGAAAGCATAAAAAAGGAATTATTATGAATTTTATGGGCCAAATCAAATGATAATCAAGAGACCCATGATCCAATTTTGAGGAAAAACCTAAACGCAAGGAGGCTATAAAGGTATCATCTTGGAGAAGAAGGGGAGGTTCATAAGTTGAAAAATGTACATTATAAAAACACTTAGAAAAATACAAAGAAGAAGGATGAATCCAAACTTTGAGGAAAATACCTCGATTACCTCTCTTGAAGAATGCAGTGCACTCAGGCCTGACAAAACTCGTCTCTTTCTGATTGAAGATTGCAAGAAGTAATGGTGTTACTCTTAGGTTTATATTTTCTTTTCATTATTGTTTATAAATGTAGGCTTGAAAACTTGTTTTGGTGCATTTGCCATGCTCACCATGAGGTAAGCTTGTTATGTTGAACAATATGAAGTTTAATGCAATGTAATCTTTTGCGTGAAATGATGTGATTTTTTGTTATACTTTTTATCATGTGATTTATTGCTTTATATTAATTTCTTTGGCTAATCATCATAGAAATAGGTAAAAGTTTGATTGTTTTCAAGAATCATTTGACAAGTAGAACTCATGAAAAATATGGTTGAAAAAAGTAGAATATGATTATTTGCTAATTAGTTACTTTAGGAATAAAGAACTACAACACAGGAATAAAACTTTTGAAAAACGTGCACTAATGTTAACGTGACACGAAGAAATTTGTTCCTTACTTTAGTTGCATTTATTTGGGGAAATCTACATGCCACCCTTATTTTTATAAATGGCACCCCCTTTTCTTTTATTCCAACTTTGCCACCTGGTGAGTTACAAGCAATTTTCGTACAAAATTTCTGGTAGACCCTACTAAATTTCTGGTACAAGATATCAGATTTTTCAGTTATACTGAAATTTCCGGTGAAACATACCGGAAATTTTAGTTATAATGAAAATTCCGGTATACCGTAAATTTCAAATTTCTGGGTAGTACAGGAAATTTCATTATAACTGAAATTTCCGGTATGTTTCAATATTAGGTTTTTTCAATGATTGAGATTTTGCCAACACTTTTGGAGGGCCCTGGTTGCACCAACACATATGTGTGGTCTAGAATGCATCACTATTTGTATAAATAAGGGTCTTAGGGTTATTGGATAGCACATCATTTCAACAAAATGCCTCTTACTCTGTATTTGATTAATGTAGAAGTGTATTTCAATGACCGCAATCCTGTTGTTCAAACCAAGATTCCAGATGGGCCAGAATCCTTTGCCACCTTGAAAGAAACATTGAAAAATTTGCTGCGTGATTCTGATAATAGAAGGGTGACAAAGATCGAGTTTTGGAAGGACTGGATTGATATAAATGGAAGGGTGAAATACAACTTAATCGAGTTGAATAATGATGAAGATGTGAAGGCCATGTGGAAATCATTTTTCCGTAGGATAACTAAAGGTCTGATCGAATTGGATGTGCAAATCCAAAGATCCTTGGAAGACATACTGAAGTGTTAGAAATGTCCAGATTCATCTGTTAGTGCCTAAATTTTCATTTTTCAGAGTACTGTTTATGTTTGTTGTTTGTCATTTGATGTTTGTTAACTATGTTTGTTTGTTATTGATGTTATTTTCTGTATCTATGCGAAACATGTACAAGCAAAAAATATTATGCAATAAAAAAGATGTTCATACAAAATATACAAATAATACAATTATAAAAAAATAAATCTACATAGGTCCTCCACAGGAAACATCGACCAACCTAGCTAAAATACTGTGAACCTCACCATCAGGGTTCACCAAACCCATGAGGCTATCTAAGTGAATAGCGATGAACTACAGGCAGCTGTCCTGGTCACTTGCGGGAGATAGAGGAGGTGGTGGTGGATCGGAAGAAACTCTGGTAGGTGAAGGCCCTAAAACATCAGATGCTGTGACCCTAGGGTGTGAGACACTGAGGAACCACTCCAGGTATCCATCCTGACACTGTCCAGACTGCTGAACCGTAACGGCTGTATCCATGATCTCACGGGGGGAGCTAAGTTTATGACTCTGAAACCATCGATCAATGCCACAAACTGAAGCCTCTAGGACCCGACGTGGGATGCTCTGTATATAACCATACTGGCGTATACACCTCTCAGGAAAGTGTCTAGCCACATGGCTCTCCCATCTAGCATACCCTGAATATAAGGAAGATACCTCAAAAGGAAGATGAGTGCGGTGAGTTGTATACGGTGTCCAGATGACATCATCCAAGGTCAGAGCATCCAGCCTCCGCCTTTACTCCATCAACCCTCCTTGAATGGGTTGTTTGGCCTTCCACCTATAACAAGCTCGTAGATCCAACACTGCATAAACAAAAATCATCTAGCTCATGTAAATTATAATAAAACATAAAAAACCATGTAAAAATTATACCTATAACAAGCTCTAGTAACCAACAAACTGTCTGGTATCAGGACGAGATGCAGCATCAAGCGCCATGTACAACATCGTCAATGCTGCCAATCCCTAAGCCTAACATGGGGTGTCTAGGTCGCTAAATAGAGAAAGATAGCAGACATCAATATATACTCCAGACTTGTCCGCAAAGAGAATACATGCCACCAGATGTAGCATGTACGCCCTAGCGGCAGCCTGGTACCTCCCTGCATCGGTAAGCTGCTGATAAATCCTCCTCAACCAAGACATCCTAAGTGAAAGACCCGAGTCTCACCAAACTCAATAAGGACAACCACCTCATCAATCTTAAAAGCATCTACCACCATGCGCTCCGCCGTCGCCTAGTCCCTATGAACTGGTGTGAAAAACGTACCAATAATCAAAAGGTAAAATAGGGAATCCACATCATCCAAAGTCACTGTCATCTTCCCAAATAGAAGATGGAAAGATGATGTCTCCGGGTGCCACCTCTCAACAAAATCTGATAACAGGGGGGCGTTGAGCATCGTCAGGGAACATCCAACAAAGTCCATCAGGCGGAAGTCCCGAACTATCCTCGTCACTTGCTTAAGCATCAGTCTCTCGGGGAAGATCTTCAATTTCGACCCGTGAGAAGTGACCTTCAGAACTGGACGCTCCTGTAACAAAAAAAATACAATTAAAACATATTAGTATAAATCAAGTTGCGTAATAAAAATTAAGCACTTAAGCAATGTTACATGCATCACCCTGCCATATCGTATAAGAGACATGGTCAGCGTATTCTGTCAACACAAAATTTTCAGAAGGTCCTCAGGGGAAAGCTCCATTAGTGTGTATTGATGGCTCCGTAGATGCACCAGTGGAGGTGTCTGTCTCCTGCACCACCCGCTCCTGATCCTCAGCAACCCCTCCTCAACCACAGCCACCGGCTCCTCAACTCTAGGCACTGGATCCTATACAACAGGCACTGGCTCCTCAACCTCCGCCACCTCAACCTGAACCACCTACTCCTCCACAGCAGCAGTGGATACTCTACTAGTCCGGCGGCGAGGTGCGCGGAACGCCCTCACCGTCTGCTGCCCCGCCATCTGTTTCCGGTTGGAACCGATTGAAGGAAGACGTCCAGCTCGTAACTCTGAGGTTTGCGCCTCATCAGCAGCTCGAGCAAGAGCAGCTGCTCTATCTTTGGCCCTTCCAGCAACAGTTCCATTCCTACCTCTGGTTCTCACTGCAAAATTTAAAAACATTAGGAAAATAGCATTTTTCTAAAAAAAATTCCAGAAATACCAGAAATTTTGAAATTTACGGTATACCAGAAATTTCAAAATTCCGGTATAATAATAAGTAAATGAAAATACCTGAAATTTCTAAATTTCCGTTAGAATATACCGTAAAATTCTGAAATTACCGGTAGAATATACTGTAAATTCTGAAATTTTTGGTAGAGAATACCTGAAATTTAACTAAAAATGCATGAAACTTGATTTCACAAAATATCCGGTATGTCCTCGAAATTTTTGGTATCGGCCGGTAGGGACATACTTCTAATATGCACCGCGAGTATTGGTTCCTTCAGTCAAACCATTCACGGATTCTAATTCAAAAATTTAGCAGTTCAGTGAACAAGTGGTCAATTTAATACCCTGCCCAACAACAAAAACAGCACTTATCAATTACACTCTCAAAACATATCCATTACGAACACTAATAGTTTTGCCATAAATAAACATGGCCATTAAGTTAAATTGAAAAGACTCCATAAAAAGCACGATAACCAGTTAAACTTAAACTGAAATTTTATGTCACTTAGACATGATGACCAGTTAATCAAATTAAAAAGATTCAATCAAAAACACTATAACCTGTTAAACCAACATTAAGACTCACTTGTTCAGCTCAATGATGTCCTGGACGAAGAAGTAACTTCTACAAAGGGCGAGGAGCGACGAATACCCCGGAAACCATCTTCTCGACTAACTCTTCATGCTTTTTTAGCTGCCAGCCTTCCTCAGTTGCTCCAAAACTGTTTCATAAATTGACAGATTTAGGCTTTTCAACTCCAGAACCCCTCTGTTTCGACTTTCCATTCTTATCTGTCCCCTTACCCTGCAATTTTATGCATTTCATTTTTAGTGTATCCATAATATTATCTTAATGGATAGAAATTTGCGGTCTTTGGACTATAAAGAATCACAACTTTTGCAATTGGTTGAAAATATCAAAATATTTCTATAGTGATGGTTGACTAACCCTAATGTAGTGTATTCCATCGTGTAATTAAGTTTGTTATTTATGTTTTCTTTGTTTTTGTCTTTAGTAAATATCTGTTTTGAACCTTATTTGAGCACACCATTTAAAATATATATATATATATATTTATTTGGTCTTATACAAAAAACATTAAGTGGACCATTCTGTTCTTGATTAAAAATATCCCAGAAGAATCCAACCATAGATAATTATCTTAAAATGTCCCAAAATTTCATTACAACCATGCATTAAAGTTCAATATGTTATCTTAAACTTTGTCTTTTCTCCCAAAAATCCTATGAAACTCCACTATTTTATTTTTCTATGGAGACGCATAAACGAAGCATACTAACCACATTCTCAAAATGTCCATCAAAGTAGGGATTGCTCTTATCTCAATACTCTTGCTATGCACTACTACAGCATCAGCACAGGGAAGAAAATTACTTCACACAACCAATGAATTTTCAGCATATTCTCCAATAACCAATGATGGTATTTGCAAGACTTTGGTAGAGACACAAGGTTACAGATGTGAAGAACATACGGTAAATAAATATTACTCCTACCATCTTGCATTCCACATGTCATTTTATCATCAACAAACTCGTAAAATGATCATTAATGATTAAGGTAACAACAAATGATGGCTACATCTTGAGTCTGCAAAGAATCCCCACAGGGCGGTCCGGTAAGAAAGCTGACAAGCCACCCGTGCTATTACAACATGGTCTTTTTTGTGTAAGTTTTATATGCTAAAAATACATACACAAACAACAACTTTGTATAGATGCAAAATTCAACATGTTAATTCAAGTATATGATATATTTCAGAATGCTGTAGTATGGCTGTTCAATTCTCCTGAAGAATCATTGGGATTTATTTTAGCAGACAATGGATTCGACGTGTGGCTTGCCAATGGCCGCGGCACAAAATACAGCACCGGACACACATCACTAACTCCTAATGACATGGTTCTTATGATTTCGGTTTTCAAACACTGAATTGATATAGAAATTTTAATTGATTATTGATTAATTTCATTATATGTATTCTTAGGCTTATTGGGATTGGTCATGGGATGAATTAGCTAGTTATGATCTTCCTGCATCAGTAGAATATGTGTTCAAGCTTACTGGTCAAAAATTACATTATGCAGGTCATTCTCAGGTGAATTAAGTTAACCCTAATTGATTAACATTTTGAATTAGTTTGTAAAAAATAATTAATGATCTAATCATTTCAGGGAACTTTAGTTGCTTTTGTTGCTTTATCTCAAGGGAAGCTTCTCAATATGTTGAGATCAGCTGCATTACTTAGTCCAATTGCTCATTTGAATATGATTTCTTCAGAGCTAACAAAAGTTATTGCTGAACTCTTTTTAGCTAATGTGAGTCACATAAAAAAAAATAGATTAGTAAATATTTGTCTCTAAAATATCTCTATAAATATTTACATTATGAGATTTATTTGAGTACATTTATTAAGATACTTACCTTTTTTCCCACAATATAATAGGATGTGTACTGGTTAGGTGTTCGTGAAATCGATCCTAATGCGTAAGAGAATAAATAATTCTTTGCAATATTTTTTTTATAATTTTTTTAGTGTTACTAAAAAAAGTAGAAATCATTTAGCATATGTTTTTCTAATGATTCAGGAATGGTGTAACAAAATTTGTTGATGGAATATGCTTCATTTCAAACTTAAACTGCGGAGACGTAGTCACATTGTTGACAGGTACTTTGTTATTTTAATGGAATGATGAGAAAAATTTACTTTACCTTTTATGTATATAGTAAGATTTATCAACACAATTATTGATATTATTTATGTATTCCTTAACTGTAAATATTATAGGTCCAAATTGCTGCATAAATTCTTCTAGGGTAGATTTCTATATTGATCAACCAACAGCAACAAAGAATTTCATCCATCTATCTCAAAGTAAGTTTAATATTAAACAATTTTTGAAATTTTTTTCCCAAGTTTTGTGTATAGGATAGGACTAATATTCTTTTAATATGAAATTTGAGTAGTGATCAGAACAGGACAAATAGCAAAGTATGATTATGTTTATGAAGCCCAGAATATGCTACACTATGGACAAGGGGTTCCTCCAACTTATGACATGACCAAAATCCCAAAAGAATTCCCACTTTTTATTAGCTATGGAGGGAAAGATTATCTATCTGATGTACAAGATGTGAAGGTTTTGCTCAATGATCTCAATAATCATGATGCTGACAAGTTTGTGGTATTGTATAAAGATGAATATGCACATCTTGATTTTATTGGAGCTTTCGATGCTAAGCAAGTCGTTTATGATTCCATGATAACTTTTTATAACTCTAATTGATTTTACAATTAGATTAGTATTAATATGCTTCTAGTGTTTTCATTAGTTTTTTTTTACAGTGTCGATGATAAATTATTCACTTTTAACAAATAAATATGAAAGATTGTTCTAGAATTCAAGATTCATAATATAAGTGCTTTTTATTTATATATTTATTGTTCTAAATTATGATTATGATTCGAGTAATTTATTATTTTTTTAATAGCAAAGCACGAATCATATTTTAATATAAATAAAAGTAAAAATTATTAGAAAACAAAAGAAATAAAGAGCGACTGCGTGCGCAAAAAATAAAAACAAAGCTAAAAGTCAAAGAAGAAACTTCAATCAAAAGAAAGTTATTATGACGTCGTTTGGAACATTAAGGTGTTGGTTTGGAGCTGGTCTTATATTGGGAAAATTACTCGCACCAATTATAACTTCTATGAATTTAGCAAATTTCATTTGTTTCATTTATCTTAAGTCATTTTTGGCGTGTAATCTTTTTTTTTCGAACTCGTTTTTTTTATCCGAGTTCGAGAAATTTTGGTTCTTTTTAATATATCTTACTTAAAAAAAATCAAAAGAAGAAAACAACTAAGCAAAAGGAGAGAGAACAAGTCAACCAAATCAAACAAATGTAAGGTCTTTTGTGTTTTAGGCAGAAAAATTCTTTATGGAAGAGAGAACTTTGTATTATAGTACTTTAAGAAGAACTTTAGACTCATTAATTCTAGAGAGTTCTCAATCCTAAAAACCGCTAGAGTATTCTAGAGAATATTACAACCATAAGAAATATTTAGACACTCCAAACACTAAAAAAATTTTCTAGAAACATTATCCAAAAATACCTACATCTAAAATAACTAAGCTAAAAAAACCAAATAATAAAGTTAGAAACAAATCAAATTTAATATTCCAACATTCCCCTTAAGCTTGATTTGTGACTCCAAGCATACTCCTTAGCTTCATGAAAGTTTTCAACTTGAGTGGTTTGGTGAAAATGTCGACAGCTTGGTCTCATTCAGTGTTTCGAGTAGAGGAAGAGGTGGTGGATGAAAGCCTGACAAAAGTCACATTCAGTGTTTCAAATGTCAAAAGTATGGTCACTACTATACTGATTGTCCTGAAAAACGAAAGAATTAAGAAAGTGATGCAAAGTTTGTAAAACATGAAGAAGAAGGGATGAGGCTGATGGTCACAACAAGAGATGAAGAGAGATTCATTGACCAATGGTACTTGGACTCATGATGCTTATCACACATGTCTGGAAGGAAAGATTGGTTTGCCAACATAAAGCCCTCTATGAAGAACATGGTGAAATTTACAAATGACAATATTCTAGCAGTTGAAGATATTGGTGAAGTTCTAATTATGAGGAAAGATGGCAAAAGGTCAGGAATCTCCAATGTGTTATACATACCACGCATGTAGAGCAATTTGCTCAATATAGGGAAGTTGGTCGAAAAGAACAACAAGGTTTCAATCAAAGACAAGATGATGAGAGTAGTTGACTCAAGTGGAAAGTTAATCTTGAAGGCTCCCATGTCTCATAATAGAACCTTCAAGATTGAACTTAATGTGATGGAGCACAAGTGGCTTGCAACTGCAGCTAGAAGCGATTAATGGATATGACACTATCAACTAGGTCATCTCAACTTCAATGACATAAAAGAGTTGAAAAGAAGAAATATGGTTTCATGGTTACCAGATATCGACATTCCAAGAGAAGTGTGTGAGGAATGTGTACAGGCGAAGCAGCACAAGAACAACTTCAGCAAGGATGCAAGAAGCAAGTCGAAGGAAATCCTTGAAGTCATATATTCTGATGTATGTGGTCCAACCCAGGTAGATTCGAATGGAGGTAACAAATACTTTGTCACATTCATAGATGACTTAAGTCAAAATTTATGGACTTACCTGATCAAGAAGAAAAGTGAAATGATCGAGGTATTTGCCAAGTTCAAATCTATGGTCAAAAGGAAAAGTGGGTGAAAGCTCAATATTTTGAGGACTGATGTTGGTGGAGAATATGCGTCGAAAGACTTTGACATGTTATGTGAAAAAGGAAGGATTGTGCATGAGGTGGTGACACCCTATAATCCACAGCATAATGGAACTGCAGAAAGGAAGAATTGAACCATCATGAATATGGTGAGAAGTATGTTGAAAGGAAAGCATTTACCCAAAGATTTTTGGGGTGAAGTTGTGTCAACTGCAACATACATATTAAACAGATGTCCAACAAAGAAGCTAGAAGAAATCACGCCAAAAGAATGTTATTTTAGTGTCAAACCTAGCTTGAGTCATCTAAAGGTATTTGGATCTATAGCACATAGACATGTTCCAGATCAATTGAGAAGGAAACTTGATGACAAGTCGAGTCAGGTGGTCTTAATAGGATATCATTCGACTGGATGACACAAGTTGTTCCACCGAGTGAACAAGCAAGTAGTGATCAGCAGGGACGTGATCATAGATGAGCTTAAGGAATGTGATTGGACTGAGAATGTCAAGAAGGATTCAGTGAGAATCTTATGTGAAGAACTAACCACTAAAATCGAAAAGAAGAAGTTTGACAAAAAGAAGTCAGAGGTGATGCAGGTCAAAGCAGACCTCAGAGAACAAACCACATGCCTGCAAGGCTGCAATAATGTGTGATTACATTAGATGATGTGGTTGATGATGATGGTGAGTTGGTACATTACAATTTCTACGCATATGAAGAACCTGTCAATGCAGTTGAGGGATTGGAGGATTCGAAGTGAATGAAAACTATGAAAGAAGAATTGAAATCCATCAAAGATAACAACACTGGGTCACTTGTCGAATTCCCTCAAGGCAAGAAGGAAATTAATGTGAAGTGGGTATACAATACAAGGTGAAATGTAATCCTAAAGGTGAAGTAACTCAACACAAGGCTAGACTTGTGGCGAAAGGATTTCTTCATAAAGAATGATATTTGCGGTGAATTTTTCTTTTGTTTTGAAAGAATAATTCGAGACTAAAGGTGTGAGTGGAAGAATCCTTTCGAACATTGTTCAAAATTGAATTTTTTTGCGAGGCCTTGAAAAATAGATAAGGGGAATTGAAAATTTGAAATTTTCTCATCTTAAGAAAATTCAGACTATTAATCTTTTAAAAAATATTATACCAATATTAATACATCTAAATTAAATTAATAATTTTATTACTTAATCAATTTCCATTTAAAGCTTGTTAACTGTTACCTTTATTTATTTATTTATTTTACATTTATAGTTATTTTTTAAAATTAGAAAAAACTTTAAAAAATATTCTACACTCAAAGGGATTAGAGGTAATAATTTAGAATTAATTTTAATAAAATCACTATATTCCCTAATCGAGTAACTTTTATTTTGGAAGTTTGTTGATAACAATAATGCAGAAGGCCTGCTTTTATTTTAGGACATGAAAATGTATTTTTTTTGCAACTTTTAGTTATATGGAAAAAGTCTAGTATACTTCTGATTTCATAGTATATCTAATTGAGGAATTTTAATAAAATATTATATTTTCTAATTATTTTGTTTAATTATACATTTATAATTTTAATAAAATATTATATTTTCTAATTATTTTGTTTAATTATACATTTATATTTTATATATCCAACAAAGAAATACACTTATTTATTATTTTTAAGAAAATATATTAAATCGACATTAATATTGGGATTTCAATTATTTTTTCCCGGATAAGCAAATGTTTGAACTATCCAATCTAAATCACAAATATACCAACTATAATGAAATAGGATAAGAACCTGGCTGGCAGTTATGTCAACCCAAGTTGTCAAAATTAATATATATTAATTTTTTGCAATAAACTCAAATTAGTAATTAACTTATCAATTCAAATTCCTTTTGAACGCTCACAATAGTATCATAAAGTTTGTTATTACATTCCATAAAGTCTATAAAACACCACTATTATATTTCCCAATGATGAAGCGTAACTAAGCATAACCACATTCTCAAAATGGCCAGTAGAGTAAGAATTAGCTTTTTCTCAATACTCTTGATTTGCATTACAGCAGCAGCACAAGGAAGAAAATCACTTTACACAACAAATGAATTTTTGGCACCCTCTCCGGTTAATGGTATCTGCAAGACATTAGTAGAAACACAAGGTTACAAATGTGAAGAACATACGGTGACAACAAATGATGGCTACATCTTGAGTCTGCTAAGAATCCCGACTGGGCTTTCCGGTAAGAAAGCCGATAAACCGCCTGTACTACTACAACACGGTCTCTTTTGTGTAAGTATTGTTAACCGCGGATTCATATAGAAATTAAAATTTTGTATAGATAAAGAAAATTAACATGTTAATTTAACTTTTATGATTTATTTCAGGATGCTGCAATATGGTTGTTCGATTCTCCCGAACAATCATTAGGGTTTATTTTAGCAGACAGCGGATTCGATGTGTGGCTTGTTAACGGTCGTGGCACAAAATATAGCACCGGACACACATCACTAACTACTTATGACAAGGTTGTTATGAATTATACCAATACTTTTGGCTTTCAAAATTTTTAAATAATTGATATAAAATTTATCATTGATTATTGATTAAGTTCATTATATGTGTTAGGCTTATTGGGATTGGTCATGGGAAGAATTAGCTAATTATGATCTTCCTGCATCAGTAGAATATGTGTTTGATCTTACTGGTCAAAAAATACACTATGCAGGTCATTCTCAGGTAAATTAAGTTAAACCTAATTGATTATTTATTTCTAATATTTTTAATTAGTTTTTTCTATGTATGTAAAAATTAATTAATGTTCTAATCATTTCAGGGTACTTTAGTGGCTTTTGTTAATTTATCTCAAGGGAAGCTTCTGAATATGTTGAGATCAGCTGCATTACTAAGTCCAATTGCTCATATGAATCAACTTGCTTCACCAGCAACAAAACTTGCTGCACAATTCTTTTTAGCCAATGTGAGTTACATGCAAAATAATAGATTAATTTTTATGCTTGTATTTTTACAGTTATGATAATATCTTTTTTTTTGGTTCAATATTACAGGATGTGTACTGGTTAGGTCTCCGCGAATTCATTCCTCAAGCGTAAGAGAATAAATTATTCTATGTTTGTTTTATCATATGTGAAAAAATTAAAAAAGGTTAGAAAAAAATATATAATTAATATATCATATGTTTTCTAATGATCAGAAATAATGTAGCAAAATTTGTGGGTGGAATATGCTCCACTCTAAACCAGCCCTGCATAAACTTAATCACATTTTTCACAGGTATTTTTGTTACTGATGGAATGGATTGATGAGAAAATTTCACTTTAAAATTTATGTATATATGAAGACTTATAAATAATAGTTATTGATATTAATTTTGTATTTCACAACTTTAAATTTTATAGGTCCAAATTGCTGCTTAAATTCTTCTAGAATTGATGTCTATGTTGACCATGAACCACAACCAACAGCAACAAAGAACTTGATCCATCTATCCCAAAGTAAGTCTAATAAGAAGCAATTTTTTTTTCATTTTTATTTTTGCTTGTAGTGACTATAAGGATTTTTTTCAGTTTTGTTTTTTTATAAAAAATTCTATATTTTTAAATAAATAATTATTTTAAAAGTTTACATCAAATTTATATATATGTTAAAAAAATTATTAATTAATGCATATAAATTAATCTCTATATAATTTGATTTTTATGCATTTGCAATTAGGACTAATAGATTTTCATTATGGAATTTTAGTGATCCGAACAGGAAAAATATCAAAGTATGATTATGGAATTCTAAATATACTACACTATGGACAATTGGTTCCTCCAAGTTATGACATGACAAAAATCCCAAAAGACTTCCCTCTTTTTATCGGCTACGGAGGGAAAGATTATCTGTCTGATATAAAAGATGTGAAAGTTTTACTCAATGATCTCAGTAATCATGATGCTGACAAGCTTGTGGTATTGTACAAAGATGAGTATGCACATGTTGATTTTATTATGGCTATTGATGCTAAACAAGTCCTCTATGATCCCATGATAGCTTTTTATAACTCTAACTGATTTTTCAACTGGTAGTTTTGTGCTCGGGGAGTGTTTGTGGTATCGGTAATTCTCTTGAGTGGCCTCTGATCTGTTGATGGTGATTCGGGAGACTTGAAATCTAGCTTGTTTCTTTTCCGGGTGGAGTTTTTCCAGTTGTTGGGTTTATCATCTGGTTTAGTCAGTGTTGTGTTTTGTGTAAATCTTTTAGTTGTTTGTTTTTGTTTGTATGCTGCTTGCTGTGTCTTCTTTTTGGTACATCTTATGTAAATTGATTATAAATGTACTTTGATGGGCAAATAAATGGATGTTGTATTCTTCTCTATATGTAGTCACAAATTTGTTGTGTTATGTTCTCCATATTTCAGGTGCTTTATGGGCCTGTTTTGGTTCCAACTTGTATTGTTGTGTCCTATAAAATATCTCTCATGTAACATTGGTCAAAATTAATGCCATTTGTTATAATTTTCCTCAATTACTCTCTCATTCAATATCTCATTATTCTCCATCTTCTCAAATTCTCCATTATTCTCTCCATTGATTCACCAACAAACTTTGTGCTTGTTCCAACAAATAATATATTAAAAAGCAGGAAAAAAGTTATACAGATAAAAAGAGCCCCATAAGTGCATGTAATAACCACTACTACGGAAAAGACATTTAACAACCGTTGGAAAAGATATATAATCACGCAGGACCAAACATTGTTTTTTGGCGTATAGTAGTATATGCGACACTTTCAATCACGGTCCAGTGATCGTCGTAGTAAACAAGAAAGCGCTCGCTCTTTAACAACGATTATTACTAATAACCGTTGTGATATTATATGTGAATAAATGTCAATCATATCATACCAGAATCAACACTACACCATTTTTGAATTGTTATCAAAACTTGTGTTATAAGTACACAATAAATTTGAATAGCTCAAGGTATGCGATCTTTCCAACTTCCAAAGAGAATAGAAGCGTATAAAATTAAAGAAACAATAATGAGCATCTTTGGTTTTTAAACTTCCAAGAGAAGAAGATGAAGAATCAGAAGGAACAATAATAAAGCGGAAGAACCAAAACACAAAAACAACTTCATTCAAAAGAATTAACATGTGTTATCCTGCTCAAGCTACCAACAATGATGAGAATCCAAATGTTGTTGTAGAGGATGTTGTGGTGCAAAACCAGTCTGGGCCTCAAGGTGTTGTGGAGCAAAACCAGCATCAGATTCAAGATGTTGCTGAAGAGGGTGATGTGTTTAGGAAAACAAGAGCTCTCAGGGCGAGGAGAAGAAGAATAAGAAGAACGTTGAGGAAAATAATTAATTTCTTCGATTCTAATGATGATGATGATGATGAGGCCCAGTATGATTGGTCTAATTTTATCTCAGCGAGAGGGTTTAGATATGATTATGGTTTTTGATTATGTAATAAAAATTTATGTAATGAAGTTTTAATCTTTCTATTTAATTGTCTTATTAAACTATTAGCTTAAACTATCAACTTAAACTATCAACTTAAACTACAAATTGGATAAACTAACAAACAGATAATTGTAATTGAAAATTCAACAGTTTGGGATGAACTTACTCGTAAGAAACAATCTTTTAGTTACATTCCTGTCAAGTTCATCGCATCTTCAACTACTACATTTCATAACAAAGTAAATATTAAACATAAAGCAGATAAGAATCAGTGGAAAATTTTCAAATTTCAAACCCTACTTCATAACAAAGTAAATATTAAACGTGAAAGAGGTAAGAGAACACAACAACTTCAAATTTCCAAAAAAAATCTCTAAATTCAGTTTGTTCTTCAAATTTTTGTTCTTCTTTTTTTAATCTTCATACATAACCTTCAAATAGCCCACAACTTCCAACTCTGACTTCATATTACTCTCATCTTTATTTCCCAAATTTTTTCTCATGTCTTCATCCCATATGAACAAATTACATGTTTCATCACTCCTCCAAAATAGACATCTCCAAAAAAGTCTTCCTTTATTATGTCTCTTTTTGCATTGGTATGAAACCATACGACTATCACAACCATAGAAATTTTCAGATCTAGATTTTACAATGGAAGAAGACATAGTAAAACCTTTGGATGAGTTTTTCTTCAAATTCGACATTTGAAACGAAGATGAACAACAACAATGAGTATGGGTGTTCTTGTCTTCTTCTCGACGATGTCAACGACATTGGTGTTAGGGTTTGTTTCTTTTTTCAATGGTAAAATGGATACTTAGTGTTTAACATATATAAAGAAGCGTCAGTGTGTAACAACGGTTTTATAAATGAGCTGTAGTGATATGCCTATTATTTTTTAATTAAAAATAAATAAAATTGAATAGGCGCACATTAACGTAAAATGGATTAACTATTTGAGGAACTTGAGGATCGAACCCATGAAAGTTGGGTAATATTACCACGGTTTGGTAATTAACTGTAATTAAAATCTTAAAATTTTTAATAAAAAATTAAAAACAATTGTTAGTACAAGAGTTTAACTGTGTCACTACGATTTTGGGGCGAACCGTGGTGACTTTAGCATTGTTGCTTACGCGTTTTATAGTAGTGAACTCAATACACATAAGGACACAAAATATCAGTACTATCCGATAAAATCAATGAGTTGAGAGATACTACTTTGAGTTTGTCTCTTAAATCTAGAAAAAACACATATTAAGATATCAAAATGAACATGGTAATGATTGAATTCTCATTGAAAGAAAAAAGTTACAAGTTAGTTTCTTATATACACACATGGTGACTTGCACCATAAGAAAGCTATACCCTAGCACCCCATATTAGAACTTTTGGTATGTGTTTTGAACTAACTGGCCCAATGGCCAGACATGGCCCAATCCGCACATGTCCTAGGGTGGTCAATAACATTGACCTAACCCCCCCGAGGGAAGTAGGGGCGTCGTCTCCCCTTCCCAACAACGGACACTCTCACCTTCTTTACCGAGGACAGCACAGCCCGCTGGCATTGACCACTTCAACCTGCTCGCCAACGACAAGGCAGGCGCCCTGCTCCCCGCTGACCAGTCGAGCATCCTCGACTTACCAAGCCTTCCTGTCGACCAGGAACACCTCTCTGGCCGCCCGACGGCTAGTGTCGGGCAGCCTCCCAGGATACCTCAACATGCTCCGAGAATCCTGGAAGTCACGCATTTTGGGCCTAAATCCACGATCTGACCCAAAATGTGGACCAATGGCCAAGGCTGGAAGACAATATAAAAACCCTCTCATTTGTGGGTCAGGTAACATAATTTTTAACCCTTGAGACACTCTCACGTATCTCTGATCCTACTAACTTGCTCGTCAAATTAAGTGCCTTGGAGGTACACCGCCTCCTCCTCTTCATCAACACCATGCAGACATCTCTCGCCCACTTTCTGATTCCAACCAACCTCCAAATCAGTATGTAACTAATTTCTTACAACCAACTAACTACATTCTAACTGAATTTTAAGTTGGTTAGTGATGTATGGATTGGTTATTATCATGTTCAAGGTTGACATGGTTTGTATGGTTCAATATCCCCTCCCAAGGGGAAGGTTGGTAGATGTTATCAACTTCAACTTAACTAACAAGACATGGAATATTTAAGGATGAAGAGATTTGGTGAATAAATATGAAAGTTGATTTTTGGACTTAACATGAAGGAGCTTTAAAATTCATTGGCTTTGCTTCTCACGAACAATGTGGCAATCGATTTCCAAGTGTTTCATGCGTTCATAAAAAACGTGATTTAAAGGAATGTGTAGCATTCTTTAATTATCACAGTGGATGGCAGGAGTCTCAGTACATTTGACATGTAGATTTTTCATGAGGTATAGAAGTTATTGAAGTTCACATGTGGCAGTTGCAAGGGCTCTATACTCAACTTCAGATGAAGAACATGACACATTAAATTACTTCTTTGTTCTCCATGAAATGAGGGGTCGACAAAGGAAGAAACATTGACCAGAAATGGACATGCGTGTATCAATGCACCCTGCCCAGTCAACATTTGAATAACCATGCAACTGTAAAGCTAAGTCTCGAGGAAGAAGGATGCCTCGAGATGGACATGTATTGAGATACTTTAAAACCCTACAAGCAGCTTTGAAGTGTGTAACTGTTGGGTTAGATAGAAAGTTGACTCAATTGTTGTGTACAAAATGTTTGGTCGTGCTGCATTTAAGTAAAACAGTCTCCCTAGGAGTCTTCTATAGGAAGGAATATCATGATAAGGAGTACTTGAATCTTTGTGTAACTTGAGGGTAGGGCCAGATGGTGTTGAAACAGGTTTGGAGTCGAGAAATTCTGAATCATTGAGCGAGTCAAGACAATATTTTCTTTGATAAAGAAGAATGCCTTCTTTGGAATGAGCAACTTCTATACCTAGAAAATATTTTAACTTTTCCATGTCCTTGATTTTGAATGTAGTATCCAAAGCTGCTTTGATCGAATGGAATTCTTTGAGATCATTTCCTGTTAAGATCACATCATCAACACGGACTAGTAATATTGTGATAGAATATGTGGTATTTTTTTTAAGGTGCTAAAATGCAGTTGCTGGGATTCAAAGGCGAGTCCCATGAATAATTTTCCCCTTGCTTGCCAACTCAACCGAGGGAATGTGGGTATTTTTTTGAAAAAAAATAAAATGTGACGCTGTTGCATCCTAAAATTTTCCCTCCTGATTTTACTTTTCTGGCTTAGGCTTTGCATATCATTTGCATACTTCCATTAGGACATTAACACAACTTTGCATTCATTTCCAAAATAAAAAATATATATTAGTAGCATGTTAATTTTACATTTTTATAATTAATAGTATTTTGTTTTTTGCTACTAACATTTTTTATTTATAATTTTAATTTAAAATTCAATTTATTTTTAAGAGCACGTTAAGCATCTGAAAATCATATTGTTAGTCTTATGAGATAAGCAATTGTTTGTAAAGCTCAGTTAGTGCGAGTTCTGGATGTCATAGTTGGAATTCCTCGTCATGCTATATCTCAAGGAGGTGTGGCAATGGATCCTTCGAAGGTGGAAGCTGTAATTGATTGGGAAAGACCTAAGAATGCGTCTAAGGTCAAAAGCTTATTAGGGTTGGCAGGATATTGTCGAAGGTTTATAAAGAGATTTTCCTAATTAACCATGTCGTTGAATAGACTCACTTGTAAGGATGTTCCATTCAGTTGGGATCCTAAGTTGGAACAGAGTTGAAGAAAAAGATAAATGTTGCTCTAATTTTCGTGATTCTTGAACCTAGTCAACCCTATGAGGTGTTTTATGATGCTTTTAAGAAGGGTTAGGGTGATGTGTTAATGCAGAATGATCCAATCGTAGCTTATGCATCTCAGTAGTTGAATTCTCATGAAGAGAATTATCCAACACATGATCTTCAGATAGCTGCTATTGTCTTTACACTCTAAGTGTAGCGGTATTATTTGTATGGTGTCCAGTTTGAGATGTTCATTGACCATACAAGTCTGAAATATCTCTTTGATCAGAAGAAGTTGAATATGCGTCAGCGAAGATGAATGGAGTATTTTAAGGATTATGACTTCGAGCTAAAGTATCATCCTGGAAAAGCTAATAAAGTAGCAGAAGCCCCAAGTAGGCTTGAAGGGCATACAACTGAGCTAATAATGCTTGAGTATGAGTTTAGATCTTTATCTTGCTTATAGTGATTTATCGTATAAGTTTAGGTCTGTGATGGATCTATTTCATTGATTATTCTATTTTTAGATTATGAGTGCATAGACTCAAAACAACAAATAATATATTTTATAACAAGGTTTTTACCTCAGTCAATAACATAACCGAGGTATAATCCTTGGGTGCGCCACGTTATATGGAAAACTACCGATAGCAAAAAGTGATAAGAAAGCACACTTTGAATCTCATTTCATGCAATTTTTGCTTTTGTTTATTTTTCAATTGGTGCATTCCAATTTTTTTCTTTCTCAATAAAAAATAACATATTCCCTCGGTTGTAAGAACTAACAGATAGAAAAGGTGAATCTGGGACTAAACTTCAAATCCCATCTTTTCATTATTGTATTAAACTCTAATTTTAAAAAGAAATTTTTATTAAAATAATTTTAGAAAAACAATATATTCAACCCCGTTCTAAACCATTCAGTGCATATTTTCCACCACAATTTCTACCTGGATTTCTGATTCTCTTCTTGATATGTGGAAGGTAAAAGGAATTATGGTAGGTGAGAGATCGTTGTCGGATCATTGTCCGATTTGGTTGGCGGGTAATTTTGTGGATAGGGGGCCAAAACCTTTTAAGATGTTCAAGTGTTGGTTCGATCATGAGCAGTTTCTTCCTGTCATACCCCAAATTTGTCCTACCCTTTAATTTCTAACTGGCTTAAGCATTGCATTCATCCGCATACCTCCATTAGGTCATCTAACATATCATGCATCATTAATCAATAAAAAAGGTGTGGGAGCAAGGATCTTGGAAGCTAGGGTCTTTGTATGTCGTTCAGGGTGGACTTCTTTCTCCTAAAGCTACAAGGTTTTCCTCCATGAAGATTCATCAGAGGCAAGAAGACTATGGTTCTTATACACAATGTCTACAATCGTCGATTCATCAAAGATTTGTTGGATTTCATGTCGAGGTGTCCTTATGTGCTTCAATACTTTCTTCCTCGAGGATTCTTCGATGTACTTTTGTTATGATGGATTGAAATACCGATGTGAGTCATGGCATGAGAGATGAACTTGTGGATTCATTTTGATCAGAGAAGTTTGGTTCTCATCATTTTTACTTGTTGCTTGCAATACAAGTTAGAGTGGACTTGAGTTTATTCTTAAAGACTTGAAATGGATTTGCATAAAAAAGGAGAGGAGTAATCGAAAGTGCTTGGTATTCCAGTTACAAGACTAAGACGTGCATGATTATTCATCAAAAAGATTTGTTAGGCATTGGTGCAATTCCATTCAAATTCATTCAACCATTCATTCAAGATCTTTACGTTTATGTTCATTATCATCCAAGTTTCAAGCCCAAGTCATGTGAATACCGATCATCATTCAAGCGTTCGATTCAAACTATCAAATTCCAATTCAAAATAACCACGTCAAATTTCAATACACAAGTTCAATTCATGTTACATAATATTCAAAAAGGTCCACATTCAAATTACAAAAGTCAAATACCCAATACAGAAAAATCATACAAAAAGAATATACCATTCAATGCCCTTTTACAAAGTTCTTTCACATTACACTTTCAATCATATCCAAAAAGTCCTATTCTACTCTATGAGTCAAATGAGCACAAGTCATAAACCGTTACAAAAAAAACTTTCATATTACATCACCAAAAAGATTTTACACAAAAAAAACTACATCCTAGTTTGACTATGGACTTGTTTCTCTGCCCGAACTCCAAGCATCTGAACCAAAGCGTAAAACCAGTGGAATTAACATACAGCTCACACTTTCTTCCACATCAAAGGAAAGCCTTGCATTACTCACACAATTGTCAACCTGCTTGCAGTCATATTTCAATTTACCAAACTTGCAGCATAGCCAAACAATTCACATCTAAACCAAAACGAGCTGCTTCCGCCTGAGCAGCAGCAAGGAGGTTAACCCATGTTCATACCATAAAACTTCTCCACATCCTAGACCTGTACAAGGAATAAACACACATCCATCCATTGGAAAATTCAATAAAAGATTTCTAACAATCATGCAACACAAAAACAGTTCCTAACTAACACATTTCAAACCACAAACTTACCAACAGCCTGTTGCACCATTTAACAAACTAACAGTTCCAGTCATACCATGTCCACATTCATATTCAAATAGCAAACTAAAAGAGGAGTGTAAACTAAGTTATAGCTACCATCACCATCATCCCCACTGAGTTATATTCAGAGATCCTTTAAGCAGTTTGGGTTCAATTCAAGTTCAATGGGTCTGAAGCAACGTTAAGTCTGCCACAAAGCTCAGTCTAAGCATAAATGCCCTAAAGGCTACTTACTTTATGCGTACTGATCATGTTCCAAAAGAAAGCGCAGAGAACCTCTATGTGTTCGACAGTCGCTCGTACACAATCCAATTCGTGTTTATGCTCGAGGTTTGATATCAAAATGAATGCTCCATGCTCACTTGAATCAAAATAACCTGCAGAACATAACCACACCTAATATCAGTGACAGTTTTATAACTAACTATTTCTATCAATCATAGCCACCTACATAGCAGCACTAATTGTTCTAATAATCTATTAACAGCTTTTATATAGCAGTAATAACACCTAACATTTTCTACTAATCAATTGTTGACTGACATTTCCCTCTTACTAGCATCTAATTGGTCAAACCAACTTGTAACTGCCCTAACCAATTTGTAACCAATCCAACTGCCATAACTAACCTTCCCTCTCATTTTCCAATTTCAAAAATGACATCTAACCTAAACTTCATCCCAATCTCTAACCATCACCAACAGAAAAACAGAATTAAAACTATCTAACTGATTCAATCTCAGCCCTCCAATCCATAACAGAAAACTCTCATCCTAGGGCTACTAATCACTCTCCTCTAACCGATTCAACCTCCTCTAACTGAATTCATCTTCAGCTCTCCTTATATAAACTACTCTTCACCATCTCATTCAAAACCTTCCACGCCACTTCCTCCATCATCACATTCCACATACATCTTCCACACGCCATTTCACACTCTCTCCAATCCACTCTTCTTCAACCTCTCACCAATTCTCTCTGCACTTTCATTCATCATCATCACCACTCCAACCTCTCAACAGAAACCTTCACTCATCACCGTCTTCAACCACTCTCTCAATCTTCATCATCTCCACAATCTCCAGAACAGAACACAAAAAACGAATTCAGAAGCTACAGATCATAAGAGAAGGAAACAAAAGAGGCGTAACAGAAATTGGAGAGAGAACTCACCGATAATCAAAGCGTAACAAACTTTGGCTCCAATCTTCATCTTCATCTTCATCTTCATCGATCCAGAGTTCTTCATCCTTCAATCACCACAAGAAAATCACACCTCAAGCTTCAAGTCCTCCATCGTTCATCAGAGAAATCACATAACAGAGACTCAACTCGTGACAAACTTTTCTCGATCTTGAATCTTCTTCATCTTTTTCATCATCCTCAACGAACCTCAACATACGCGCAAACATCAACGAACATCGTCGCGCCACTGCAACGAGTCTTCAACGCACGTCTTTGACACCATGACTGCATCATTCAACATTACGATTCGCAATCCATAGCGCATCAGATCAGGAGTCAGAAGTATGAAGAAGTAGACAGGGTCTTCGTCAGAGGAGGTTGAGTTCTCAGGTAGTTGCGGCAAGTGTTGAGTTGATTGGAGATCGTGAGAACGAGGTGCGAGGCGAGCAAAGATAAGAGAAGTGGAACCGGAGACGGAGGGCTCAAGACGGAGAAGCTCCGATCGGAGAAGGACTCGATTCACTGCGCCGTCGTCTATTTGTTCGTGAAGGAGAGGGTGGATTCGCTTGAGTTCAATGTTCATGTAAGCCTTTACCCTAACCCTTTATACATTTCTTTTTTTAATTTTTACTATTAAGAATACTTGAACAAATCTGCATCACAAGAAAAATATGTTGAATAATTCCTCGGGCCATGTACACGAAATTGCTATTGCTCACCCCACTAAGCCCATGCACCCCCATCTGTTTACACTAAAGCTGAAACAAAAATAACTATTGGGCTGAACTCAGACTGGGCCCTGCGCCCTTGCTACTCACCACTTCCATTCCATTTTCACCCCCTGTGTGCTTGGTTTTAGACCTTAGACTTAGTTAATAACTAGTTTGTTTTCTAACATTTTAGTTAATAAAAGCATGGTAAACAATAAAATCCATTAAAATTTGGTTAGATTTTTAGGTAATAAAATTGTAATAAAAATCATCCTTTTTGTTAGATTTTTTGGGTAATTTTTGGCACAAAAACTTTCATAAAAATCATATAAATAATAGTACTTTTAATTCACTTTTGTGCTATATTTTCTACTTGTTCTTTTTCATGCTTTTATGCTATTTTCAATATTCTACTTAGTGCTTTATTTCTCATGTTTCTTTTATTCCTAACCATAGGTAGAAACCATGATAACATTAGTAGAAATTCCCTTCATACTTAGGCTAGTTTCTTTTCTTTTTACAACATAAAACATCTAATAAATACTTGAATAAAATCCCATAAAAGATACAAAGAAAATACTTAAAAAACATTAATAAAAAAGTGAAAATCTTAAAAAGGGAATGGAAGCTTGAACATCCCTTGCTTTAGGGAATGTTCGAGTGCTTGGACCTCCCTTGCTTTAGGGTTCCGTTCGGGCGTAAGTTCCCAAATTCTAAAAAACACAAACCATAGAGTAACTCGAGTTTCCCTTGCTTTAGGGATTTCCTCGAAACACTCAAACTCTCTCTCTTTCTCTCCTTTCTTAAGGGCATTGTTATCTCCGCTCCATTGCATCCTAGGCGATCCCTTATGCAAGAGCGCGAGCGTTAACTCCGCCCAACTAAAAAACACAAAAACAAACAAAACTATGGAGCCGAACTACGGCGCTCTGATTCCTGAAAAGGATACGTAGGCATCAAGTCGCGGGGCTTGAACGAGCACATTTGTAAATATTCCTTCTTTTCCCCGTACTTCTTTTTGCATTCATTCGCATGTAGACATAGACATAGTACACACCCTTTAGATAGAAACAAACATAGGTGGATACCATCGAGTACGATGGGCGTGAGGGGTGCTAGTACCTTCCCCTCGCGTAACCGACTTCCGTACCCTGATTCTCTGGTCGCAAGACCCTGTTCCTTCCTTTGTTAGGTTTTCTGATATTCCTTTCCTTTATGGGATAAATATATTGGTGGCGACTCTGTTCATTTTTCGCGAGCGTGCGACAGCTGGCGACTCTGCTGGGGACTACCTAAGCAAGTCGATCCTAGCCTTTGTTTGTTTTTTTATTGGGTGTTTATTTGTTTTATGTCTATATCTTGTATATATGTTTGCATGTTTATTTTCTGCTTGCATATCATGTTTATTTCTGCTTGCACATCATGCATATGGATTATATTCTGTGTTCCTTGGGGTCTTCTGTTCTGTTTTGCAGGTGGGGGGTTTGTGTGAGGTAAAAGGCCCACTACCCAGGCCAGTGACACATAGGATTAGCGTGGATGCTCGTGTTGACTCCCGTGGCCCTTGCTACGATCGAGTTCAACATGGGGTACCACAACTGGGCGAGGTTCTTTCATGGAACACTGTGTCTGGCACCCTTGCTGCCTCAAACACTTTGTACCCCATGGGAACTGTAGACCCCAGTGACCATTAGGGACCACTTGTCCGTGTCTAGACTACATACCCGTGAGATTGGGGTGGGACAGGAAACCTTGACTCCTACATACCTTTGGCTCTTCATATTTGAGGTCGGACCTTTATTTGGTCTGTTCTCATGGCGCTTAATATTCTGGTATTCAAAAAGGCGTCGAACCTTTGATCCTGTGACACTTGGCCTGTACAGAAGCTTCACATCAGTTATTCAGAGGATTGTGTGGTGGTTACTCAGATCATATGGACCTTGATCCCATGCCTGCATTGCATAACATCATTGTTTTATCCACTTCATTTGTGAGGAATTCTAAAGTCTATTTCCAAAAAAGAAATGAAAAGAAAAAGGAAATAGAAAAGAAGAAGAAAGAAAAGAAAAGATATTCTATAAAAAATAAAGCTTTGGTTTCAAAAAGGATAAAAGAAAAAGTGTGTGAAAAGACTTTAGGATTCCTCGGAAATGAAACATTGCATTCATATCATCATGCATTTCATGGTTCCGTATCAGAAGCTAATTGGGGTCCCTTCAACAGATTTCTGCTTCATCATCAAACTTGACTTCCCTACATCTGTAGCATACGAGGATTAATCAGAAGAGAAT
Source organism: Vicia villosa (assembly GCF_029867415.1). Taxonomy (NCBI): domain Eukaryota; kingdom Viridiplantae; phylum Streptophyta; class Magnoliopsida; order Fabales; family Fabaceae; genus Vicia; species Vicia villosa. Next base: position 112,147 of record NW_026705158.1, on the reverse strand, counting down.
CATGGACCGTCTTGAACAGAATCAGGTGGAACTTCGTAAGGACTTGGATACTATGGGGGAAAGGATGACCCAACTCTTTGAGACTCTCCAGATTGTTGTTCAAGGGCAAGAAGAGCTAAGACAAAGTGTTGCTAAATTGGCTAATAGTACTCCGACTACTGTTGCTAATAGAGGATCAAAACCTGTGCCCGTGGAAGTTCCAAATAAGGAGGATTCACATCATGAGAACGATTCTGAACTCGAAGCTTTCAAGTTCCCAATTGAGGAAAATGAGAGGAAATTTCATCTCTTGGAAGAAAGATTGAAGGCTTTAGAAGGTCGAAGCTCCTCAGGATTAAATGCTATTGATTTGTGCCTAGTGCCTGATATCAAGATTCCTGCTAAGTTCAAAGTCCCCAGTTTTGAGAAATACAAGGGTATTACTTGTCCGATGAGTCACATCAAGGCATTCTGCAACAAGATGGCACCGTATGCAGAAAATGATAAGCTTCTAATGCACTTCTTTCAGGATAGCTTAAGTGGGGCATCCCTTGAATGGTATACCCGACTTGAACGAACCCACGTCCGCACATGGGATGAATTGGCAGAGGCTTTTCTCAAGCATTACAAGTATAATAGTGACATGGCTCCTACTAGACTACAACTCCAAAGTTTAACTCAGAAGGTTGATGAGTCTTTTAAAGAGTATGCCCAAAGATGGAGAGAACTAGCTTCCAGAGTCCAACCTCCTCTTTTGGAACGAGAGCTTGTAGACATGTTCATGAATACTTTGAAAGATCCATATCTCAATATGATGGTTGGATGTGCTTCCTCCGAATTCTCAAGTTTGGTTGTCGTAGGGGAACGAATTGAAAACGCCTTAAAGATGGGTAAAATCCAAAATATGGACAATGCTTCTGAATTCACTGAAGAAGAGAAAAGTGAAGCAAACGCAATCTCCGAGATTGAAGAAGAGGAAGTCCCTGCTTATCCTCAGGTTCAGGTTCCTAACTATCAGATGGTCCCAGTTTCTCCTAGTCAGTATATTCCACAAGTCTTTGCCGCCACTATCAACCAACAACCCCAGATGGTCCAACAACAACCAATTCAGTATTTGCCACAAAAGCAATGTGTTCCACATCAACAAAGTCATCCGAATCAACGCCAACCTAGAAGTAATTTGGAACGAAGAAATGCTCCTTTGGACCAGATTCCTATGACATACACTAAACTTCTTCCATATCTAGTTCAAAGCTCATTGGTGGTTCCCAAATCTCTAAAGCCTCCACCACAACCGTTTCCACCTGGGTATGACCCTAATGTGCAATGTGGATATCACGCTGGATCAATGGGGCACTCAACTGAGGACTGCAATGCTTTCAAAGCCAAAGTACAACAGTTGATTGATGGGAGGCATATAACCCTTCAAGAAGGAAACATATGGGTGAATGGAATTCCTTTGCTCGAATAAATGCCTAGATTTCAGAAAGTCTCCAGAATCAACAAATTCTTTCCTCACAACATATAGCTTTTCTAAGTTCGACGGCCATGCAAGGTTCCTCCATGTTTGATGGTGATTACCACTCTAGCAACTATGCTTGGGGCTCCCGCACGAGGGATAAGCAAGACGTACTCTTATCTTGAGCATTGCATCACTCGCATTGCTCGAATCCCTAAAGTAAGACAAAAATTTACAACTCTTTGGTGATTTCGTTGGAGTTTTCTCTGGAAGTAATCTGAAGTGATCGGAAGGAACTACAGAAAGTATTCGAGATCAACAAGTCCAGACGGAGTCAAGCCTCCTCTACTATGGCAATCATCAATTCATTTCTGCATTTTCAATTGTAATTTTCCTTGTTTTGTTAAATGTTTCTTCCATGTAAATCTTGTTTGTTTTTAATAAAAATAAAAATGCATTGCATATGCTAGTTTCGAATCAATCCATTCGTGTTCACTCATATCTTTCTGTCTATCGATATCAAACTCTTGATTAAGAAAAAAATATCAAAAGGAGAATGATGAAAAATAATAAAAACGCAAAATCTCTAATTGTGTGCTTTTGAATAAAACCCCGCTGAGGATGTACAGGCATTGTTTCAAATCCCCAAACACTGGAGATATAAGGGAGATAAACCCTCGTTAACCCCTTTGAGCCTTGAAGTAGGAGTTTCTTTTCTATTCAAAAAACCCTCACATTTAACCCAGGGGCAGGGTAGCGTTCAATTAACCTGATCGAGCAATCAAAATTCATCAGGAGTGTGCATCCAAGGACACAACAATGGTTGTCTTTAAAAAGGTTGAGGAAAGTGAATACCACAATGATAATCCCTCATCAATCAAAGAATGAGGCAGTCACAATTACCTCCAACCAATCAGAGATTCAGGATCACACGACTTGTTCAAAAAAAAAAAAAATAAAGAGTGAATAAAAAAGAGAGCCCGCTAAGTCAACAACTTGAAAACAAGTGACTTAGGCAAAAATTAGGGCATCCCGCTGGACTCCAAAATGAAATTCAAAAGAATTTGTCCAGGCAAAATTTAGGGAAACAAAAAAGGATAAAGCAAAGCAGAAGCGAAAAATGAGGATTACAACATAAAGATCCTCATTAAAAGAACAAAGTCGTGTGATCAGACGCCAAAGAAGAAAGTGAGTGACTGCCATGTCCAAGAACTTCATTTGATTCCTCAATCATCTCAAACTCCTCTTGAAGGATGAACGCTCGTATCAGGTTAAGTTGAACTTAGGACTGGAGAACATCACGAAGAATGGGTGGGTTAGGTTAGACTTTGAGCCTTAAATCCTTTCTTTCTAAAACCGTGAACCAGGCCACATTACAACCCTTAAAAGACCTAATTGAAGCTGGGTTTATTTCAAGAGCATACTATACCAAGTTGCGTAAAGCTGACTCCTAGATGTTTGCTTACCATTTATGTTGATATCGATATGACAAATAATTCAAACACTGAATGTCACAACATCGTTTCAATAACTTTGATTTCGAAGCTAGCATAAACATTGCATCAAGATTATCATCTTCAAAACAAATATCTTTTACTTGTGAATAAAGACTTGACATCAAGGAAGATCGAACAATGAACAACTGCAGAAAAAGTTGATCGATTCCATGAGCCATTCACTTCAAAAGCTGATTACTCCAAGGGGCAAGTTGTGTGAAGATTCTGTCAACTGAGGCATCCATTCAAGCTTCCATCAATCTGGGGCAATCAAGTCGAGGAATCTCTCTTGGGTTCAACCAATCTGGGGCAGTTACGTCGAGACTCGACAAATCTCTCCAAAGATCCTATGGGGCAAATTCCTTCGTAGCTCACGAAGCTTGGGGCACAATCTTCTGAGTTTTACTGCCTTCTCCCTGATCATAGAAGTTTATTTCTCCTGGAACTTTGGCCTCTCCACATGAGTTTATTTCTCATGGGAGTTGTTCCGCTCCCCTAACCTGGTCTCCTTGTTTGAATCTCTCATCCTCAACAGGGTGAATCGAGGGAATCTCCTCGAACTCACCATCCCCAAGCAGTTCAAGGTGTAGGGAAGGTCAAATGAAGTCACTTCCTCCCCGACAAAGCTACATTCCAACCCTCAATGCGGTTGCTAAAGATCTTTGGTACTGTAGGGTTTCCAATACCGATTCATATTGATAGCTCAAGACAACAAGCGAGGGACTCCAACAATCATGCTTCTCTATCTCACCAAGGCCTTTATTTGGCACTTTGCATATAGTTTCCATTGCATATAACATTGCATCCTCAAAGGCGTAGCATATCCGTCAAAGCGGATCATTACGCCACAGAAAAATTCAAACATGCATACAAAGCATAAGCCAGATAATACAAATCCGCACCCAATCAAGACAACGATACTTCCCCACCTAAAAAAAATGTCCCTACAAACTCCGATTGATATCTGCTACTGCATTACAAATCTCCTTATGCCACGATGCCGATACCTGGCATCTTTAGTCACCTTTCAAAACCCAGTTCCCGTCCTGATAATCACTCTTCAAAGCCCAATTCCCGCCTTGGCAAACTTTTTCAAAGTCCAGTTCTCGCCCTGGCAAACTTTTTCAAAGTCCAGTTCTCGCCCTGGCAAACTTTTTCAAAGTCCAGTTCTCGCCCTGGCAAACTTTTTCAAAGTCCAATTCCCGCCTTGGCAAACTTTTTTAAAGCCCAATTCCCGCCTTGGCAAACTTTTTTAAAGCCCAATTCCCGCCTTGGCAAACTTTTCCAAAGTCCAATTCCCGCCTTGGCAAACTTTTTCAAAGTCCAGTTCCCGCCTTGGCAAACTTTTTCAAAGTCCAGTTCTCGCCCTGGCAAACTTTTTCAAAGTCCAGTTCTCGCCCTGGCAAACTTTTTCAAGGTCCAGTTCTCGCCCTGGCAAACATTTTCAAATTCCAGTCCCTGCCCTGGCAAATCCTTTCCTTCATTTTCAATCCTCGCCTGATGGTGAAGTCAGTTCCCGCCTGACAACCACCATTCATTCATATTTCTCCACCAGAAAAACCAAAAATATTCTCTTTTCCCCAGCAGATATCAAAACAAAAATAAAGATAACACTTACACCATCCTCTCTTCAGGACAAATTTCGGGTCTTGATATTTAATCTTCTTCTACCTTGAACGTTCGAAAGGCTAACGCCAATCTCACCTTCTGGTTTAAGAAGATTAAATAGGGGCAGCTGTCATACCCCAAATTTGTCCTACCCTTTAATTTCTAACTGGCTTAAGCATTGCATTCATCCGCATACCTCCATTAGGTCATCTAACATATCATGCATCATTAATCAATAAAAAAGGTGTGGGAGCAAGGATCTTGGAAGCTAGGGTCTTTGTATGTCGTTCAGGGTGGACTTCTTTCTCCTAAAGCTACAAGGTTTTCCTCCATGAAGATTCATCAGAGGCAAGAAGACTATGGTTCTTATACACAATGTCTACAATCGTCGATTCATCAAAGATTTGTTGGATTTCATGTCGAGGTGTCCTTATGTGCTTCAATACTTTCTTCCTCGAGGATTCTTCGATGTACTTTTGTTATGATGGATTGAAATACCGATGTGAGTCATGGCATGAGAGATGAACTTGTGGATTCATTTTGATCAGAGAAGTTTGGTTCTCATCATTTTTACTTGTTGCTTGCAATACAAGTTAGAGTGGACTTGAGTTTATTCTTAAAGACTTGAAATGGATTTGCATAAAAAAGGAGAGGAGTAATCGAAAGTGCTTGGTATTCCAGTTACAAGACTAAGACGTGCATGATTATTCATCAAAAAGATTTGTTAGGCATTGGTGCAATTCCATTCAAATTCATTCAACCATTCATTCAAGATCTTTACGTTTATGTTCATTATCATCCAAGTTTCAAGCCCAAGTCATGTGAATACCGATCATCATTCAAGCGTTCGATTCAAACTATCAAATTCCAATTCAAAATAACCACGTCAAATTTCAATACACAAGTTCAATTCATGTTACATAATATTCAAAAAGGTCCACATTCAAATTACAAAAGTCAAATACCCAATACAGAAAAATCATACAAAAAGAATATACCATTCAATGCCCTTTTACAAAGTTCTTTCACATTACACTTTCAATCATATCCAAAAAGTCCTATTCTACTCTATGAGTCAAATGAGCACAAGTCATAAACCGTTACAAAAAAAACTTTCATATTACATCACCAAAAAGATTTTACACAAAAAAAACTACATCCTAGTTTGACTATGGACTTGTTTCTCTGCCCGAACTCCAAGCATCTGAACCAAAGCGTAAAACCAGTGGAATTAACATACAGCTCACACTTTCTTCCACATCAAAGGAAAGCCTTGCATTACTCACACAATTGTCAACCTGCTTGCAGTCATATTTCAATTTACCAAACTTGCAGCATAGCCAAACAATTCACATCTAAACCAAAACGAGCTGCTTCCGCCTGAGCAGCAGCAAGGAGGTTAACCCATGTTCATACCATAAAACTTCTCCACATCCTAGACCTGTACAAGGAATAAACACACATCCATCCATTGGAAAATTCAATAAAAGATTTCTAACAATCATGCAACACAAAAACAGTTCCTAACTAACACATTTCAAACCACAAACTTACCAACAGCCTGTTGCACCATTTAACAAACTAACAGTTCCAGTCATACCATGTCCACATTCATATTCAAATAGCAAACTAAAAGAGGAGTGTAAACTAAGTTATAGCTACCATCACCATCATCCCCACTGAGTTATATTCAGAGATCCTTTAAGCAGTTTGGGTTCAATTCAAGTTCAATGGGTCTGAAGCAACGTTAAGTCTGCCACAAAGCTCAGTCTAAGCATAAATGCCCTAAAGGCTACTTACTTTATGCGTACTGATCATGTTCCAAAAGAAAGCGCAGAGAACCTCTATGTGTTCGACAGTCGCTCGTACACAATCCAATTCGTGTTTATGCTCGAGGTTTGATATCAAAATGAATGCTCCATGCTCACTTGAATCAAAATAACCTGCAGAACATAACCACACCTAATATCAGTGACAGTTTTATAACTAACTATTTCTATCAATCATAGCCACCTACATAGCAGCACTAATTGTTCTAATAATCTATTAACAGCTTTTATATAGCAGTAATAACACCTAACATTTTCTACTAATCAATTGTTGACTGACATTTCCCTCTTACTAGCATCTAATTGGTCAAACCAACTTGTAACTGCCCTAACCAATTTGTAACCAATCCAACTGCCATAACTAACCTTCCCTCTCATTTTCCAATTTCAAAAATGACATCTAACCTAAACTTCATCCCAATCTCTAACCATCACCAACAGAAAAACAGAATTAAAACTATCTAACTGATTCAATCTCAGCCCTCCAATCCATAACAGAAAACTCTCATCCTAGGGCTACTAATCACTCTCCTCTAACCGATTCAACCTCCTCTAACTGAATTCATCTTCAGCTCTCCTTATATAAACTACTCTTCACCATCTCATTCAAAACCTTCCACGCCACTTCCTCCATCATCACATTCCACATACATCTTCCACACGCCATTTCACACTCTCTCCAATCCACTCTTCTTCAACCTCTCACCAATTCTCTCTGCACTTTCATTCATCATCATCACCACTCCAACCTCTCAACAGAAACCTTCACTCATCACCGTCTTCAACCACTCTCTCAATCTTCATCATCTCCACAATCTCCAGAACAGAACACAAAAAACGAATTCAGAAGCTACAGATCATAAGAGAAGGAAACAAAAGAGGCGTAACAGAAATTGGAGAGAGAACTCACCGATAATCAAAGCGTAACAAACTTTGGCTCCAATCTTCATCTTCATCTTCATCTTCATCGATCCAGAGTTCTTCATCCTTCAATCACCACAAGAAAATCACACCTCAAGCTTCAAGTCCTCCATCGTTCATCAGAGAAATCACATAACAGAGACTCAACTCGTGACAAACTTTTCTCGATCTTGAATCTTCTTCATCTTTTTCATCATCCTCAACGAACCTCAACATACGCGCAAACATCAACGAACATCGTCGCGCCACTGCAACGAGTCTTCAACGCACGTCTTTGACACCATGACTGCATCATTCAACATTACGATTCGCAATCCATAGCGCATCAGATCAGGAGTCAGAAGTATGAAGAAGTAGACAGGGTCTTCGTCAGAGGAGGTTGAGTTCTCAGGTAGTTGCGGCAAGTGTTGAGTTGATTGGAGATCGTGAGAACGAGGTGCGAGGCGAGCAAAGATAAGAGAAGTGGAACCGGAGACGGAGGGCTCAAGACGGAGAAGCTCCGATCGGAGAAGGACTCGATTCACTGCGCCGTCGTCTATTTGTTCGTGAAGGAGAGGGTGGATTCGCTTGAGTTCAATGTTCATGTAAGCCTTTACCCTAACCCTTTCTACATTTCTTTTTTTAATTTTTACTATTAAGAATACTTGAACAAATCTGCATCACAAGAAAAATATGTTGAATAATTCCTCGGGCCATGTACACGAAATTGCTATTGCTCACCCCACTAAGCCCATGCACCCCCATCTGTTTACACTAAAGCTGAAACAAAAATAACTATTGGGCTGAACTCAGACTGGGCCCTGCGCCCTTGCTACTCACCACTTCCATTCCATTTTCACCCCCTGTGTGCTTGGTTTTAGACCTTAGACTTAGTTAATAACTAGTTTGTTTTCTAACATTTTAGTTAATAAAAGCATGGTAAACAATAAAATCCATTAAAATTTGGTTAGATTTTTAGGTAATAAAATTGTAATAAAAATCATCCTTTTTGTTAGATTTTTTGGGTAATTTTTGGCACAAAAACTTTCATAAAAATCATATAAATAATAGTACTTTTAATTCACTTTTGTGCTATATTTTCTACTTGTTCTTTTTCATGCTTTTATGCTATTTTCAATATTCTACTTAGTGCTTTATTTCTCATGTTTCTTTTATTCCTAACCATAGGTAGAAACCATGATAACATTAGTAGAAATTCCCTTCATACTTAGGCTAGTTTCTTTTCTTTTTACAACATAAAACATCTAATAAATACTTGAATAAAATCCCATAAAAGATACAAAGAAAATACTTAAAAAACATTAATAAAAAAGTGAAAATCTTAAAAAGGGAATGGAAGCTTGAACATCCCTTGCTTTAGGGAATGTTCGAGTGCTTGGACCTCCCTTGCTTTAGGGTTCCGTTCGGGCGTAAGTTCCCAAATTCTAAAAAACACAAACCATAGAGTAACTCGAGTTTCCCTTGCTTTAGGGATTTCCTCGAAACACTCAAACTCTCTCTCTTTCTCTCCTTTCTTAAGGGCATTGTTATCTCCGCTCCATTGCATCCTAGGCGATCCCTTATGCAAGAGCGCGAGCGTTAACTCCGCCCAACTAAAAAACACAAAAACAAACAAAACTATGGAGCCGAACTACGGCGCTCTGATTCCTGAAAAGGATACGTAGGCATCAAGTCGCGGGGCTTGAACGAGCACATTTGTAAATATTCCTTCTTTTCCCCGTACTTCTTTTTGCATTCATTCGCATGTAGACATAGACATAGTACACACCCTTTAGATAGAAACAAACATAGGTGGATACCATCGAGTACGATGGGCGTGAGGGGTGCTAGTACCTTCCCCTCGCGTAACCGACTTCCGTACCCTGATTCTCTGGTCGCAAGACCCTGTTCCTTCCTTTGTTAGGTTTTCTGATATTCCTTTCCTTTATGGGATAAATATATTGGTGGCGACTCTGTTCATTTTTCGCGAGCGTGCGACAGTTGGCGACTCTGCTGGGGACTACCTAAGCAAGTCGATCCTAGCCTTTGTTTGTTTTTTTATTGGGTGTTTATTTGTTTTATGTCTATATCTTGTATATATGTTTGCATGTTTATTTTCTGCTTGCATATCATGTTTATTTCTGCTTGCACATCATGCATATGGATTATATTCTGTGTTCCTTGGGGTCTTCTGTTCTGTTTTGCAGGTGGGGGGTTTGTGTGAGGTAAAAGGCCCACTACCCAGGCCAGTGACACATAGGATTAGCGTGGATGCTCGTGTTGACTCCCGTGGCCCTTGCTACGATCGAGTTCAACATGGGGTACCACAACTGGGCGAGGTTCTTTCATGGAACACTGTGTCTGGCACCCTTGCTGCCTCAAACACTTTGTACCCCATGGGAACTGTAGACCCCAGTGACCATTAGGGACCACTTGTCCGTGTCTAGACTACATACCCGTGAGATTGGGGTGGGACAGGAAACCTTGACTCCTACATACCTTTGGCTCTTCATATTTGAGGTCGGACCTTTATTTGGTCTGTTCTCATGGCGCTTAATATTCTGGTATTCAAAAAGGCGTCGAACCTTTGATCCTGTGACACTTGGCCTGTACAGAAGCTTCACATCAGTTATTCAGAGGATTGTGTGGTGGTTACTCAGATCATATGGACCTTGATCCCATGCCTGCATTGCATAACATCATTGTTTTATCCACTTCATTTGTGAGGAATTCTAAAGTCTATTTCCAAAAAAGAAATGAAAAGAAAAAGGAAATAGAAAAGAAGAAGAAAGAAAAGAAAAGATATTCTATAAAAAATAAAGCTTTGGTTTCAAAAAGGATAAAAGAAAAAGTGTGTGAAAAGACTTTAGGATTCCTCGGAAATGAAACATTGCATTCATATCATCATGCATTTCATGGTTCCGTATCAGAAGCTAATTGGGGTCCCTTCAACAGATTTCTGCTTCATCATCAAACTTGACTTCCCTACATCTGTAGCATACGAGGATTAATCAGAAGAGAATCATGGACCGTCTTGAACAGAATCAGGTGGAACTTCGTAAGGACTTGGATACTATGGGGGAAAGGATGACCCAACTCTTTGAGACTCTCCAGATTGTTGTTCAAGGGCAAGAAGAGCTAAGACAAAGTGTTGCTAAATTGGCTAATAGTACTCCGACTACTGTTGCTAATAGAGGATCAAAACCTGTGCCCGTGGAAGTTCCAAATAAGGAGGATTCACATCATGAGAACGATTCTGAACTCGAAGCTTTCAAGTTCCCAATTGAGGAAAATGAGAGGAAATTTCATCTCTTGGAAGAAAGATTGAAGGCTTTAGAAGGTCGAAGCTCCTCAGGATTAAATGCTATTGATTTGTGCCTAGTGCCTGATATCAAGATTCCTGCTAAGTTCAAAGTCCCCAGTTTTGAGAAATACAAGGGTATTACTTGTCCGATGAGTCACATCAAGGCATTCTGCAACAAGATGGCACCGTATGCAGAAAATGATAAGCTTCTAATGCACTTCTTTCAGGATAGCTTAAGTGGGGCATCCCTTGAATGGTATACCCGACTTGAACGAACCCACGTCCGCACATGGGATGAATTGGCAGAGGCTTTTCTCAAGCATTACAAGTATAATAGTGACATGGCTCCTACTAGACTACAACTCCAAAGTTTAACTCAGAAGGTTGATGAGTCTTTTAAAGAGTATGCCCAAAGATGGAGAGAACTAGCTTCCAGAGTCCAACCTCCTCTTTTGGAACGAGAGCTTGTAGACATGTTCATGAATACTTTGAAAGATCCATATCTCAATATGATGGTTGGATGTGCTTCCTCCGAATTCTCAAGTTTGGTTGTCGTAGGGGAACGAATTGAAAACGCCTTAAAGATGGGTAAAATCCAAAATATGGACAATGCTTCTGAATTCACTGAAGAAGAGAAAAGTGAAGCAAACGCAATCTCCGAGATTGAAGAAGAGGAAGTCCCTGCTTATCCTCAGGTTCAGGTTCCTAACTATCAGATGGTCCCAGTTTCTCCTAGTCAGTATATTCCACAAGTCTTTGCCGCCACTATCAACCAACAACCCCAGATGGTCCAACAACAACCAATTCAGTATTTGCCACAAAAGCAATGTGTTCCACATCAACAAAGTCATCCGAATCAACGCCAACCTAGAAGTAATTTGGAACGAAGAAATGCTCCTTTGGACCAGATTCCTATGACATACACTAAACTTCTTCCATATCTAGTTCAAAGCTCATTGGTGGTTCCCAAATCTCTAAAGCCTCCACCACAACCGTTTCCACCTGGGTATGACCCTAATGTGCAATGTGGATATCACGCTGGATCAATGGGGCACTCAACTGAGGACTGCAATGCTTTCAAAGCCAAAGTACAACAGTTGATTGATGGGAGGCATATAACCCTTCAAGAAGGAAACATATGGGTGAATGGAATTCCTTTGCTCGAATAAATGCCTAGATTTCAGAAAGTCTCCAGAATCAACAAATTCTTTCCTCACAACATATAGCTTTTCTAAGTTCGACGGCCATGCAAGGTTCCTCCATGTTTGATGGTGATTACCACTCTAGCAACTATGCTTGGGGCTCCCGCACGAGGGATAAGCAAGACGTACTCTTATCTTGAGCATTGCATCACTCGCATTGCTCGAATCCCTAAAGTAAGACAAAAATTTACAACTCTTTGGTGATTTCGTTGGAGTTTTCTCTGGAAGTAATCTGAAGTGATCGGAAGGAACTACAGAAAGTATTCGAGATCAACAAGTCCAGACGGAGTCAAGCCTCCTCTACTATGGCAATCATCAATTCATTTCTGCATTTTCAATTGTAATTTTCCTTGTTTTGTTAAATGTTTCTTCCATGTAAATCTTGTTTGTTTTTAATAAAAATAAAAATGCATTGCATATGCTAGTTTCGAATCAATCCATTCGTGTTCACTCATATCTTTCTGTCTATCGATATCAAACTCTTGATTAAGAAAAAAATATCAAAAGGAGAATGATGAAAAATAATAAAAACGCAAAATCTCTAATTGTGTGCTTTTGAATAAAACCCCGCTGAGGATGTACAGGCATTGTTTCAAATCCCCAAACACTGGAGATATAAGGGAGATAAACCCTCGTTAACCCCTTTGAGCCTTGAAGTAGGAGTTTCTTTTCTATTCAAAAAACCCTCACATTTAACCCAGGGGCAGGGTAGCGTTCAATTAACCTGATCGAGCAATCAAAATTCATCAGGAGTGTGCATCCAAGGACACAACAATGGTTGTCTTTAAAAAGGTTGAGGAAAGTGAATACCACAATGATAATCCCTCATCAATCAAAGAATGAGGCAGTCACAATTACCTCCAACCAATCAGAGATTCAGGATCACACGACTTGTTCAAAAAAAAAAAAAATAAAGAGTGAATAAAAAAGAGAGCCCGCTAAGTCAACAACTTGAAAACAAGTGACTTAGGCAAAAATTAGGGCATCCCGCTGGACTCCAAAATGAAATTCAAAAGAATTTGTCCAGGCAAAATTTAGGGAAACAAAAAAGGATAAAGCAAAGCAGAAGCGAAAAATGAGGATTACAACATAAAGATCCTCATTAAAAGAACAAAGTCGTGTGATCAGACGCCAAAGAAGAAAGTGAGTGACTGCCATGTCCAAGAACTTCATTTGATTCCTCAATCATCTCAAACTCCTCTTGAAGGATGAACGCTCGTATCAGGTTAAGTTGAACTTAGGACTGGAGAACATCACGAAGAATGGGTGGGTTAGGTTAGACTTTGAGCCTTAAATCCTTTCTTTCTAAAACCGTGAACCAGGCCACATTACAACCCTTAAAAGACCTAATTGAAGCTGGGTTTATTTCAAGAGCATACTATACCAAGTTGCGTAAAGCTGACTCCTAGATGTTTGCTTACCATTTATGTTGATATCGATATGACAAATAATTCAAACACTGAATGTCACAACATCGTTTCAATAACTTTGATTTCGAAGCTAGCATAAACATTGCATCAAGATTATCATCTTCAAAACAAATATCTTTTACTTGTGAATAAAGACTTGACATCAAGGAAGATCGAACAATGAACAACTGCAGAAAAAGTTGATCGATTCCATGAGCCATTCACTTCAAAAGCTGATTACTCCAAGGGGCAAGTTGTGTGAAGATTCTGTCAACTGAGGCATCCATTCAAGCTTCCATCAATCTGGGGCAATCAAGTCGAGGAATCTCTCTTGGGTTCAACCAATCTGGGGCAGTTACGTCGAGACTCGACAAATCTCTCCAAAGATCCTATGGGGCAAATTCCTTCGTAGCTCACGAAGCTTGGGGCACAATCTTCTGAGTTTTACTGCCTTCTCCCTGATCATAGAAGTTTATTTCTCCTGGAACTTTGGCCTCTCCACATGAGTTTATTTCTCATGGGAGTTGTTCCGCTCCCCTAACCTGGTCTCCTTGTTTGAATCTCTCATCCTCAACAGGGTGAATCGAGGGAATCTCCTCGAACTCACCATCCCCAAGCAGTTCAAGGTGTAGGGAAGGTCAAATGAAGTCACTTCCTCCCCGACAAAGCTACATTCCAACCCTCAATGCGGTTGCTAAAGATCTTTGGTACTGTAGGGTTTCCAATACCGATTCATATTGATAGCTCAAGACAACAAGCGAGGGACTCCAACAATCATGCTTCTCTATCTCACCAAGGCCTTTATTTGGCACTTTGCATATAGTTTCCATTGCATATAACATTGCATCCTCAAAGGCGTAGCATATCCGTCAAAGCGGATCATTACGCCACAGAAAAATTCAAACATGCATACAAAGCATAAGCCAGATAATACAAATCCGCACCCAATCAAGACAACGATACTTCCCCACCTAAAAAAAATGTCCCTACAAACTCCGATTGATATCTGCTACTGCATTACAAATCTCCTTATGCCACGATGCCGATACCTGGCATCTTTAGTCACCTTTCAAAACCCAGTTCCCGTCCTGATAATCACTCTTCAAAGCCCAATTCCCGCCTTGGCAAACTTTTTCAAAGTCCAGTTCTCGCCCTGGCAAACTTTTTCAAAGTCCAGTTCTCGCCCTGGCAAACTTTTTCAAAGTCCAGTTCTCGCCCTGGCAAACTTTTTCAAAGTCCAATTCCCGCCTTGGCAAACTTTTTTAAAGCCCAATTCCCGCCTTGGCAAACTTTTTTAAAGCCCAATTCCCGCCTTGGCAAACTTTTCCAAAGTCCAATTCCCGCCTTGGCAAACTTTTTCAAAGTCCAGTTCCCGCCTTGGCAAACTTTTTCAAAGTCCAGTTCTCGCCCTGGCAAACTTTTTCAAAGTCCAGTTCTCGCCCTGGCAAACTTTTTCAAGGTCCAGTTCTCGCCCTGGCAAACATTTTCAAATTCCAGTCCCTGCCCTGGCAAATCCTTTCCTTCATTTTCAATCCTCGCCTGATGGTGAAGTCAGTTCCCGCCTGACAACCACCATTCATTCATATTTCTCCACCAGAAAAACCAAAAATATTCTCTTTTCCCCAGCAGATATCAAAACAAAAATAAAGATAACACTTACACCATCCTCTCTTCAGGACAAATTTCGGGTCTTGATATTTAATCTTCTTCTACCTTGAACGTTCGAAAGGCTAACGCCAATCTCACCTTCTGGTTTAAGAAGATTAAATAGGGGCAGCTGTCATACCCCAAATTTGTCCTACCCTTTAATTTCTAACTGGCTTAAGCATTGCATTCATCCGCATACCTCCATTAGGTCATCTAACATATCATGCATCATTAATCAATAAAAAAGGTGTGGGAGCAAGGATCTTGGAAGCTAGGGTCTTTGTATGTCGTTCAGGGTGGACTTCTTTCTCCTAAAGCTACAAGGTTTTCCTCCATGAAGATTCATCAGAGGCAAGAAGACTATGGTTCTTATACACAATGTCTACAATCGTCGATTCATCAAAGATTTGTTGGATTTCATGTCGAGGTGTCCTTATGTGCTTCAATACTTTCTTCCTCGAGGATTCTTCGATGTACTTTTGTTATGATGGATTGAAATACCGATGTGAGTCATGGCATGAGAGATGAACTTGTGGATTCATTTTGATCAGAGAAGTTTGGTTCTCATCATTTTTACTTGTTGCTTGCAATACAAGTTAGAGTGGACTTGAGTTTATTCTTAAAGACTTGAAATGGATTTGCATAAAAAAGGAGAGGAGTAATCGAAAGTGCTTGGTATTCCAGTTACAAGACTAAGACGTGCATGATTATTCATCAAAAAGATTTGTTAGGCATTGGTGCAATTCCATTCAAATTCATTCAACCATTCATTCAAGATCTTTACGTTTATGTTCATTATCATCCAAGTTTCAAGCCCAAGTCATGTGAATACCGATCATCATTCAAGCGTTCGATTCAAACTATCAAATTCCAATTCAAAATAACCACGTCAAATTTCAATACACAAGTTCAATTCATGTTACATAATATTCAAAAAGGTCCACATTCAAATTACAAAAGTCAAATACCCAATACAGAAAAATCATACAAAAAGAATATACCATTCAATGCCCTTTTACAAAGTTCTTTCACATTACACTTTCAATCATATCCAAAAAGTCCTATTCTACTCTATGAGTCAAATGAGCACAAGTCATAAACCGTTACAAAAAAAACTTTCATATTACATCACCAAAAAGATTTTACACAAAAAAAACTACATCCTAGTTTGACTATGGACTTGTTTCTCTGCCCGAACTCCAAGCATCTGAACCAAAGCGTAAAACCAGTGGAATTAACATACAGCTCACACTTTCTTCCACATCAAAGGAAAGCCTTGCATTACTCACACAATTGTCAACCTGCTTGCAGTCATATTTCAATTTACCAAACTTGCAGCATAGCCAAACAATTCACATCTAAACCAAAACGAGCTGCTTCCGCCTGAGCAGCAGCAAGGAGGTTAACCCATGTTCATACCATAAAACTTCTCCACATCCTAGACCTGTACAAGGAATAAACACACATCCATCCATTGGAAAATTCAATAAAAGATTTCTAACAATCATGCAACACAAAAACAGTTCCTAACTAACACATTTCAAACCACAAACTTACCAACAGCCTGTTGCACCATTTAACAAACTAACAGTTCCAGTCATACCATGTCCACATTCATATTCAAATAGCAAACTAAAAGAGGAGTGTAAACTAAGTTATAGCTACCATCACCATCATCCCCACTGAGTTATATTCAGAGATCCTTTAAGCAGTTTGGGTTCAATTCAAGTTCAATGGGTCTGAAGCAACGTTAAGTCTGCCACAAAGCTCAGTCTAAGCATAAATGCCCTAAAGGCTACTTACTTTATGCGTACTGATCATGTTCCAAAAGAAAGCGCAGAGAACCTCTATGTGTTCGACAGTCGCTCGTACACAATCCAATTCGTGTTTATGCTCGAGGTTTGATATCAAAATGAATGCTCCATGCTCACTTGAATCAAAATAACCTGCAGAACATAACCACACCTAATATCAGTGACAGTTTTATAACTAACTATTTCTATCAATCATAGCCACCTACATAGCAGCACTAATTGTTCTAATAATCTATTAACAGCTTTTATATAGCAGTAATAACACCTAACATTTTCTACTAATCAATTGTTGACTGACATTTCCCTCTTACTAGCATCTAATTGGTCAAACCAACTTGTAACTGCCCTAACCAATTTGTAACCAATCCAACTGCCATAACTAACCTTCCCTCTCATTTTCCAATTTCAAAAATGACATCTAACCTAAACTTCATCCCAATCTCTAACCATCACCAACAGAAAAACAGAATTAAAACTATCTAACTGATTCAATCTCAGCCCTCCAATCCATAACAGAAAACTCTCATCCTAGGGCTACTAATCACTCTCCTCTAACCGATTCAACCTCCTCTAACTGAATTCATCTTCAGCTCTCCTTATATAAACTACTCTTCACCATCTCATTCAAAACCTTCCACGCCACTTCCTCCATCATCACATTCCACATACATCTTCCACACGCCATTTCACACTCTCTCCAATCCACTCTTCTTCAACCTCTCACCAATTCTCTCTGCACTTTCATTCATCATCATCACCACTCCAACCTCTCAACAGAAACCTTCACTCATCACCGTCTTCAACCACTCTCTCAATCTTCATCATCTCCACAATCTCCAGAACAGAACACAAAAAACGAATTCAGAAGCTACAGATCATAAGAGAAGGAAACAAAAGAGGCGTAACAGAAATTGGAGAGAGAACTCACCGATAATCAAAGCGTAACAAACTTTGGCTCCAATCTTCATCTTCATCTTCATCTTCATCGATCCAGAGTTCTTCATCCTTCAATCACCACAAGAAAATCACACCTCAAGCTTCAAGTCCTCCATCGTTCATCAGAGAAATCACATAACAGAGACTCAACTCGTGACAAACTTTTCTCGATCTTGAATCTTCTTCATCTTTTTCATCATCCTCAACGAACCTCAACATACGCGCAAACATCAACGAACATCGTCGCGCCACTGCAACGAGTCTTCAACGCACGTCTTTGACACCATGACTGCATCATTCAACATTACGATTCGCAATCCATAGCGCATCAGATCAGGAGTCAGAAGTATGAAGAAGTAGACAGGGTCTTCGTCAGAGGAGGTTGAGTTCTCAGGTAGTTGCGGCAAGTGTTGAGTTGATTGGAGATCGTGAGAACGAGGTGCGAGGCGAGCAAAGATAAGAGAAGTGGAACCGGAGACGGAGGGCTCAAGACGGAGAAGCTCCGATCGGAGAAGGACTCGATTCACTGCGCCGTCGTCTATTTGTTCGTGAAGGAGAGGGTGGATTCGCTTGAGTTCAATGTTCATGTAAGCCTTTACCCTAACCCTTTCTACATTTCTTTTTTTAATTTTTACTATTAAGAATACTTGAACAAATCTGCATCACAAGAAAAATATGTTGAATAATTCCTCGGGCCATGTACACGAAATTGCTATTGCTCACCCCACTAAGCCCATGCACCCCCATCTGTTTACACTAAAGCTGAAACAAAAATAACTATTGGGCTGAACTCAGACTGGGCCCTGCGCCCTTGCTACTCACCACTTCCATTCCATTTTCACCCCCTGTGTGCTTGGTTTTAGACCTTAGACTTAGTTAATAACTAGTTTGTTTTCTAACATTTTAGTTAATAAAAGCATGGTAAACAATAAAATCCATTAAAATTTGGTTAGATTTTTAGGTAATAAAATTGTAATAAAAATCATCCTTTTTGTTAGATTTTTTGGGTAATTTTTGGCACAAAAACTTTCATAAAAATCATATAAATAATAGTACTTTTAATTCACTTTTGTGCTATATTTTCTACTTGTTCTTTTTCATGCTTTTATGCTATTTTCAATATTCTACTTAGTGCTTTATTTCTCATGTTTCTTTTATTCCTAACCATAGGTAGAAACCATGATAACATTAGTAGAAATTCCCTTCATACTTAGGCTAGTTTCTTTTCTTTTTACAACATAAAACATCTAATAAATACTTGAATAAAATCCCATAAAAGATACAAAGAAAATACTTAAAAAACATTAATAAAAAAGTGAAAATCTTAAAAAGGGAATGGAAGCTTGAACATCCCTTGCTTTAGGGAATGTTCGAGTGCTTGGACCTCCCTTGCTTTAGGGTTCCGTTCGGGCGTAAGTTCCCAAATTCTAAAAAACACAAACCATAGAGTAACTCGAGTTTCCCTTGCTTTAGGGATTTCCTCGAAACACTCAAACTCTCTCTCTTTCTCTCCTTTCTTAAGGGCATTGTTATCTCCGCTCCATTGCATCCTAGGCGATCCCTTATGCAAGAGCGCGAGCGTTAACTCCGCCCAACTAAAAAACACAAAAACAAACAAAACTATGGAGCCGAACTACGGCGCTCTGATTCCTGAAAAGGATACGTAGGCATCAAGTCGCGGGGCTTGAACGAGCACATTTGTAAATATTCCTTCTTTTCCCCGTACTTCTTTTTGCATTCATTCGCATGTAGACATAGACATAGTACACACCCTTTAGATAGAAACAAACATAGGTGGATACCATCGAGTACGATGGGCGTGAGGGGTGCTAGTACCTTCCCCTCGCGTAACCGACTTCCGTACCCTGATTCTCTGGTCGCAAGACCCTGTTCCATCCTTTGTTAGGTTTTCTGATATTCCTTTCCTTTATGGGATAAATATATTGGTGGCGACTCTGTTCATTTTTCGCGAGCGTGCGACACTTCCTTTTATGGAGAAATAGTGGAAAGCCATGGACATTCGTGGCAAACATGGGTTCATTCTTAAGGAGAAGCTTCGCATTCTTAAAGTTAAGTTGAAAACTTGGAATAGGGAGGTGTTTGGAGTGCTCGATTTAAAGGTTGATAAAGCGGTAAGTACTCTTAATGATCTTGATTTGTTTGTGGCTAATGCGGGGAGGGGAGATTTTTGGTGTGATACTTTGTCGTCTAATAGAGTGAAGGCTTCTAAGGAAGTGTGGGAGGTGATGTTAAGAAGGGAGAGTATGTTATGTCAAAAGTCTAGATGTCGGTGGATTCAAGAAGGGGATGCTAATTCTAAATTCTTTCATTCTTTTATGCGTGGAAGATTAAGGAGGAATAATATTGTGAGTCTTAATTCGAATGGTGGCCTTTTAGAGGATGTCGAAGCGATCAAAGATGAGGTGTTTGACCATTTTAAACATCGGTTTTCGGAGCTGTGTATGGGTAGACCGGTGTTGGATGAAGTTGGTTTTAACGGTTTGTCGGTGGAGGAAAGTAAGATTCTTGAAGAGCAGTTTTCCATGGAGGAAATAAAGAATATTGTTTGGCTTAGTGATTGTGAGAAAAGTCCGGGTTTGGATGGTTTTCCGTTGGGGTTCTTTAAGAAGTCTTGGAGCTTTGTCAATAAGGAGTTGTTTTGCTTTGTTCAGGAGCTTTATAAGTGAGGTTCTCTTCCTAGAGCGGTTACGGCTTCGTTTTTGGCGCTTATTCCTAAAGTGGATTGTCCTCAAAGAATAGATGAGTTTAGACCGATTTTTTTGGTCGATTGTTTGTATCGGTTAATATCAAAGTTGTTGGCAACTAGATTGAAGGTTGTGATGGGGAAGTTGATCTCTAAGTTTCAATCGGAGTTTATCGAAGGAAGGCAATTGTTTGATGGGGTTTTAGTTCTCAATGAGGTGTTGGATTTTGCTAAGAGGAGTAAGAAGTGTTTGGTGTTGACGGTGGATTTTGAGAAAGCATATGATTGTGTGTCTTGGGGGTTTCTTAGATATGTCTTGAAACGCATAGGGTTTGGTGCTAGGTGGTTATCTTGGATGGAAGGTACAGTTTTTTCTAGTTCTATTTCTATTTTGGTTAATGGATCGCCTACAAGGGAGTTTGAGGCTTCTAGAGGTTTACGTCAAGGGGATCCTCTTTCTCCGTTCCTTTTTTTGTTTGTGGCGGAAGGTGTAGCAGGCATGATGCGTAATGCGGTTGCCGAAGGTAGTTTCAAAGGCTTTCAGCTCTCTTCTGATTTATCTTTTGAGATGCTCCAATTTGCGGATGACACGGTTCTCATTTGCGATGGCTCTAAGGAGAATTTGTGGTGTGTTAAGGCTTTGTTACGAGGGTTTGAGTTGGTATCGGGGTTGTGCATTAATCTGAATAAAAGTAAGCTTTTTGGTGTGCAATTGGAGGAGCAGATTCTTGTAGGGGCTTTGTTATACCCCAAAATTTGCCCACATCTTTTTCAAAAAGAAGGCAACAGACTTCTGTCTAAAAATTGGGAGTTTCATATAATCTTGAATTTTATTTCACAAATATCCTGATTTTTATGAATACTCGGTTTTTAGAATTTTTCTTATACGGTATTTTGGTTCGCTGTTGAATTTATTTTTACGCAAACGCCAAGTACTGTTTATCACTTTACACACGCTATCTATTTGAGATTTATTTACGGATAAATAGTACTAACGCAATTGGTACAGAATTTATTTTGCAGGCGCAGAGTCCGGAGTTTCAGACTGTACTGGTAACAATTAAATTATTATTGTTTCCCACTAATTTTTGTACTATATTCTATTATTTTCAAAATCTCTTTCTTTCAAATCAAATCCTAACTTTATTCTACACATTTCTCTTTTTAAACCCTACCATACACTTTCTTTCAAATCCTACTACCACTCAAATTTTCCTTTTTTGTACGGAATCACTTCATTCCCCAACGTCTCTATCCTTCTTTTCATTCTATAAATACCTCTCATTTTTTCCATAAAATCTCACATCAAATTTCATTCAATCTCTCAAATTTCTACCTCATATCTATTTTCTCTTCTTCCCCGGTAAAAAATGGCAAAGTGGATGGAGACACTTTTTCTTATAGTCATCACCATTGCTACGGTGATCATGTCCTTCTTTTGTCTGCATAGTCCTAAAAAATGTGGACATGCGATGGTTACACTTCCGATCATCTATTTTCTGTTGGTTATAGCATGGATTATTAATCGTCATATGTAAAGTTTGTCGTATCTTCTGTTTTTAGAATGTACCGTTCTTTATATTTACCGTGCTGTTTACTACGTTTTGTTTAGGTAATATTTGTACTGTCAGTATTAAGTATTACACTATCTATTATATCGTCATTTAACTAGTAAGATAATATTATATGTGTTTATTGCTAGTTAAAATATTTATTTTTTCTGTGCATTAAATCCTTTCAGTCTTATTATTGACGGTAATTTTGTTCTCGTACAGTGTACTTTAATTATTTATTATGTTTGTGTTTTTCTAAAAAATCATGTAAATAATTTCTCACCATTAACACAACAAAAACAAAAAGAAAAAGTTAACTTTAACTGTTGAATTATCACTTTAACTGTTACGTTAATATCCGAACAGCCAGTTAACAATCAAACCCGGTGACAGCACGTTTCTCCGTGTTTTGTACCATCAATCAAATCCATCTTTCACATTTCAAAATTCCAAGATTTTTGTCCTAGAAGTCTTCTGACAATCAAAAGATCAGCAAAGACTCAGCACTGCACAAAAATCAGGTACGCTCGACTGTCTCCTACACAAACAGTCCCTAACTAGGGTTTTTGTTTTTTTCAGGAGAACAAGTTTTTGAGACCTCAAATGGATTTCATGGACATCCATATATCTCAAAGTACCCCCATACAAATTTTCAAACTTCAATTCACTCAGACGCACAGTCAGCAGCTCAAATAGTCAACAGACGACCCGTTTGACCAAAAAAAGTCAACAGACAGTCAAAAATGAAATTTTTTGTCAACATCCATATTTTGTCAAAGGATTCATCATTTGACTAGTGGTTGATCAAAATTCATCAAGAAAGGCTCAGAAATCAGCAAAATCCTAAGTTTCAAAATTAGGGTTTTCTCCTAAAAAGTCAACTGAACTTTGACTGGTCATAACTCTCTCATCCTTCATCCAAAAAATTCAAACCAAAGCTGATTTTGAAGGAAATTCCATTATCTTTCAAATTCAATTGGTCCCATGGTCATTAGATTCACCATTTGAAAAATATGAACCAAGACATTACAGGTCATTATCGAAGTCAACAAAAAGTCACTTTTTTCAAAAGGACACACAAGGAGCATGGAAAATCATTTTGATATGAGACCAAAGGCATTGTTTATAGGACATCTTGAGGTTTCCAAAAAGTACAAGAACTCCTTCATATGATAAAAATTGAGGGATTTATGCCTTGTTGAAGTTGGCCATTTTTTGGGAAAATGCATGAAATCAACATTGATCAAAAATGTTTTTTTTCCAAAAGGGGCCAAGTTTTCATGATCCAAACATGTTTCCCATAATGTGAAGGGCCTCCCACGACCAAGACAAAGCCCATAGCATTTTTGTTTCTTTTTTGGTTTAATTTTATCACATTAAAGATTAAATTGAAAAAAGAAATGGAAGGATAATATGTAGCTTGAATCTTAAGCATGAGTCAACAAGAAACATTCAACACTCTGCCACAAGGAGCTAGTACAGCAGAAGAGAGTGGAAAAATCAAGCCATGGTTGCTTGAATTCAAAGCTACATATGTTATAATATTCAAAAATTCAACAAAGCACTTATTGCTTCTTAGCTTAGTTTCTAAGTGCTTCCTTGCCTATAAATGAAGTGCAACACTTCATCAATGAAAGAGAGACAAGATCAGAACCAAAGCTATGCTTAGAACACACTTGTAATCACTTGAAATTTTCAAAGAAATTCAAAATTTGAATTCTGAGTTTAAGCCATTTTCAATACAAAATAAACACTCAAACACAATCCTTGAACATCACTGAATCTATCCAGATCGATTGCAAGCCTTGAAACACTCAGAATCATCCACTTGAGCTCACGGTTTGTTCAAACCAAAACTGACTCGAATTCAACCATACATGCATGATTAGCACGATGTAAATGCATATTTATGTTTAGATAGGTGCTCTGAACGTTTCTGGAAACTTAATTGGCGTTTGGACACATATACGAGCAATTACCATTTTAGGGTTCTTGAACTCTATTTTAGGGTTTTTTGTTAGAGGCAAAATTAGACCAAATTAAAGGCATGGTTGAACTCAGTAGATCATGACGAATCAAATGAACTGGTCGCGAAAAATTTCTATACACGTTTACCCCTATTCGTTATTTTGCAGGATTGATGCTCACATATTACAGTGCTTTTTGAAAATAAACGCTGTTAAAAGAGGAGTCTGGAGGTTGAAGACGAAGACGTGGCTTGCCCTGGTTGGTTGGTTTGCGCGCGCGTGTGTTTTAAAATTCAGACCAATCACATGCGTTGCTTTCCACTATCATATCATGAGCTCTATGATCTCAGTCATTAGATTTCATTAATTCAAGATCCAACGCTCTAGCCTTGCTAGTCCATGCTATAGACTCTCCAATCCACCACACATGATCATATCTTTTTATATTTTCTATTTTATTTTATTTTCTTTACAAAATTAATTTAAAATAGTTTTAAAAATCAAAAAAATATAACAAAAATATTTTTAGGTTTCTAAAATAATCTATTATTTTTTGATATAAAAATATTTTATTTTTCTTAATAATTAAAATATTTTGTATAATTAATTAGTATATATTTATATATTTGCTTTTTAATTATTTCAACCAATCAAAAAATCATAAAAAATTGTTCTTTATATTAAATTTAGTTTATATATTATAGGCTAATTTTGTACATATTTAGAATATTTTTCTCTTTAAGTTTTAATTATTTATGTAATTATTTGCATAATTATGATAATTTAACTTAATAAATTTCAAAATCAATTTCAAAAAATAAAAAAAAATTAGTTTTATTTTAAAATTAATTGACAAGTATTTTGAACATATTTTAAACTTAATTTTTAGGTTTAAATTTTATTTCTACCTTTTTCTCATTTTACTTAAATTAATCATGCATTAATTCTAATTAAAATCAACCATACAAAAAATCCAAAAATATTTCTTTTATCTTATTGCAATTTAAAATTCCTAGATAAGTGTATAGGTTGTCAAATTCATGTAAATAGCGTAGTTTACATTTCCCGCACAATCGATGTAATAGCGTAGATTTATTTTCCGCATTTTATATTTCCGCATTTTAATTTCTGTATATATAAAACTGCGTGTATGTCAAAGCTAAAAAACTGAAGGGTTAGATCACTAACTTCAAAGATAAAATATCTGAATCAAAACACAATCACACTTGCACCTCTTAGGGTAATCCCTCTTTTACTCTTTTCAAAATCAAAATCAAATTCTATTGTTTCAAATGCAAAATCGAACTTTTGTTTACATCTGATAAAAGGAGAATTTTCTAAAGGAAATAGGAAAAGACCTTATAAATGTAGGATAGACCTCCTAATTGCTTGCTCAAATCAAAACAACAAATGTCTCACATATTCACCGTTTTTCAAAATAAAACTTCCAAAAAAGACAATACTTGGTATATATCCAAACAAGGATCATTACGAAGTTAAAGATCTTTTTTCAAAACATCTTTCGAAAAACAAAACACTTTGTATACATCCGCACAAGGATCATTACAAAGTTAATTTGCAAAGGTATTTTAAAACCACATACAAGCATTTAAAGGCAAGACAAACGATTCAAAGAAATGAGCCAAGCAACTAAGAGCCCATGGATAACCATGGATACAAAGGGTGCTAACACCTTCCCTTTGTATAACCTATCCCCTTACCCAGAATTTCTTAAAGGTCTTTTTTCTGTTTCTTTTATAAACCTTTCCTTAATTGGATAAAATAAAAGTCGGTGGCGACTCTCTGATTTTCACAACTCAAAAAGCAAAAAGAAGAGTCAGTTTGCGTCTCACAAAACCGAGTGCATGACAGAACTGGCGACACTGCTGGGGAATTCAAAAACAAAATGTTTTCAAAAAGGGATTACCTTAGAGATTAGGCCATTTCGATGTTTTCAATTGCTTGTCTTGTTTGCTTTATCTTTCAAAGGTTTGTTTGGGTATTTACTTGTGTGAAAGATTTAAACCTGAATCTCGAGATACCTTAAGTATGTGACAATAGACCAAGGAAACTGTACGGCATGTACCGATACGGTTGATCTTGTAGTCACTGTTAGTGCGACACTTTGGTTTATACTGATGTCCCTTGAAAACGATCAAGGAGTATGTTAGGCTTCTGAAATGTCATTAAACACTAATTTGTCTTAGAACCTTTTAGTTGAACTTGACTTGTGGCCTATTAAGTGGCTAGCTTTGAAATTGATCGAAGTTAGTTATCCTCGAGAAATATTTTGATCGGCCGCCCGAGTGCCGTATTAAGATGTTGTCTCCAAGGATCATAAAACCCGAATACTATTCTAAGACAGGTTTTAACCAACTCAACTTCAGTGGGGAGGGTATCACCTATCAAACTCATGCAAGCCTTTGAACCTAAGGCTATTGTTTGATTTGTTTGTGTTTGCCACATGTTTGACATCATGACATCATAAGCATCATAAGCATATCATTTTTCACTAATCATTTCAAGGATCAAAGAGTTTACCTTTGTTGTTGCAGGTAATGGCTCCCGCTACCAGAGATTATGTCCGAATCAACATCTCAACAGTACCATCCGAACTAAAGGACTTAATATCAGAATTTCCCAGGAATGCTCAGTTCACCGAAAAGCACGGTCACCTACTCCATTTGGTTACCTCAAAATTTGAAGAAGACATGATACGGGTCCTGTTCCAGTTCTTTGATCCCGAACATCATTGTTTTACATTTCCTGATTACCAGTTAGTACCCACTTTGGAAGAGTTCTCTGAACTGATTGGGTTACCTGTTCGAGATCGATTACCTTTCACTGGTTTAGAAAAGATTCGAAAGCCAGAAATCATTGTTGCTGCCTTACATTTGCGAAAGTCAGAAATCGAGTCCAATTGGGAAACAAAGAGTGGAGTCGAGGGTTTGCTTGCTAAGTTCTTAATGGAAAAGGCTCGGTTACTACTAAAAACAGAAGTTACCTAGCTATTGAAGATGTTGTGGCTCTTTTGATTTATGGGTTGGTTTTATTCCCTAATCCTGACCATTTCATAAGTGTGCATGCTATCGACATTTTCTTAACCCGCAATCTGGTGCCTACTTTGCTGGGAGACATCCTACATTCTCTACACACTCGTACCATGAAAAAACGAGGAACTCTTATGTGCTGTGTACCACTACTGGCTAGATGGTTTACCTTACACCTTCCCCGATCAGTGTTGAGAAACGAACAAAGGATGCAATGGTCTCGTAGAATCATGTCTTTATCTCATTCAGATGTCCGGTGGAACAACTTCTTTCAAAGAGACATCACTCTCATTGACCATTGTGGGGAGTACCCTAATGTGCCCCTCCTTGGCATTAAGGGAGGCATCACCTACAATCCCTCTTTAGCTTTACGCCAATTCGGATATGCACGAAGTAACGGTCCTCATGACATGATTATCCGTGGCATTGTGTTCGACTACGAAGATGATTCCCAAAGGTATCGACGAAGGTTTATACATGCTTGGGGCAGTGTCTACAAAGTAGAAAGCAAAACTTTAGGGCAATGGAATTCTATTCCTATGGAGCCATACCTGAGATGGGTGCGTACCCGTGCACAAAAGTTAATCATGCCATATCCCGCTATCCTACCTATGACTATTGAACCAGGAGTCGAAGGGAAGGAACCTCGAGTTATTCTACATCCGGACATGCCAACTGACTTGGAAGAGTTGCAGAAATCTTGGGTTCAGCTAAAAGAGGAAAGAAACACCTTCAAAGCACACTGTCAAGCCTATGAGAGGAAAGTGTTGGAACTCACCAGACAACTCCAAGAAGAACAGCAGATCAACACATTCCTGGGTGCAAAGAGAAAGCGTCCATGGGAGACCTGAGGGATCCTTCATTTTCTTTATTTTTCTGTTTTGTAAGCCCGAATGAGGCAAAGAAAAAAGAAAGAAAAAAAAAGAAAAAAATAATAATTGTTTGACTAACAAATGTTTGTTTTTCTTATGTTTTAACAAATCTAAATTCTAAGATCCTTGAAAACATTGCACATACATTTCATTCATAAACATTGCATATACATTTCATTCATAAACATTGCATATACATTTCATTCATAAACATTGCATATACATTTCATTCATAAACATTGCATAACAGGTTCACATGATGGGTTTCTCATCTCCTCGCTGTTTATTTCAGTTAGAAGAGATGGAATCCGAAACAAGCATCAAGAATCTCGAAGCACAGAACGCCCAAGTTCAGGTAGCAATTCTGGAATTAGCAAAGGGACAACAAGAACTGAAAGCCCTGATAATCAAGAAGAAAAAGAAGCCCAAAGGATCTGTAGGCTTGAGTCACCTGAAAAGGAAGATCAAAATCCCAGTCAAAAAGCCCAAAAAGCCACCGATCCCTGAAATAGTCAGTGATGGTGATCAGGAAGACAATCACAGCAACCAGGGTTCTGCCAAACCCTTTCTCTCTCTCTTCTAATGAAGAAGATTATCATTCTAGAGACGAACAGGATGATGACAAATACCAGCAGTTGGAAGAACGCATGAAAGCCATGGAGATACAGAAAATACCTGGTTTAGACTTCGACGACCTTGGACTTGTCTCAGATATTGTTATCCCTCCAAAGTTCAAAGTTCCTGTCTTTGCAAAGTATGATGGAGTCTCTTGCCCAAAGTTGCATCTAAGGTCCTATGTGAGGAAGATATTACCTCATACGACAGATAACAAATTATGGATTCATTTTTTCCAGGAAAGTCTGTCAGGTACTCAACTCGAATGGTACTACCAACTGGAAAGTACAAAAGTTCACACCTGGGGAGACCTGGCTGCTGCTTTCTATAAACAGTATCAATACAATGCTGACCTTGCACCAACTCGTACTCAATTACGAGGCATGACCATGGCACCAAAAGAAAGTTTCAAAGAATATGCGCAAAAGTGGGGAGATCTAGCTGGAAGGGTTCAACCACCCTTATCTGATCGCGAGCTAGTTGACATGTTCATGGGCACTTTAACTGGCCCGTTCTATAGTCATTTGCTGGGAAGCTCATCATCAGGTTTCACTGACCTGATACTGACTGGAGAGCGTGTCGAAAGTGGCATTCGAAATGGAAAAATTCAAGTAGGTTCTTCCTCTGGTACTGCAAAGAGACCCATTGGTGGGAAAATGAGGTCAATACAATGCAAAATCAGAAAAGTCGCAAAAGTGAACATCACCAATCTATAGGGGCTGTCTTGATCTCTGCATCTGCACCTCAAAAAGATCAACCGCCGAAGTATACGCATCGACCCGACGCACCGAGAAGGAATTTCACTAAAATCAATATGCCAATCTCTCAAGCATTGCAACACTTGTTAAAGGCAAATTTGATTATATTGAAAGATCCCCCGAAGAATGTCAACACTTCATCTCCTAGTTACCGCCCTGACGCAACATGTGCATACCATTCCGATTGTCCAGGACATGACGCAGATCACTATTGGGCTCTGAAGAACAAAATCCAAGACATGATAGATGCTGGGGAAATTGAGTTCGATCCTCCATAAACTCCAAATGTCATCACTGCACCTATGCCAAAGCACGACAAGACCGTTAATGCTATCATAGACACTGTTTATATCTATGATGTGAGAGAATTGTCAACTCCGCTCCTTGAAGTTAAAAGAAAGCTAATCCAAGCTGGTTACTTTCCAGGTTGTGACCCTGATTGCTTTTATTGTGCACACCTACCTGTAACTCGGTGAACTGACTTTTATCGATCAAAATGTCGCGGTTAAGCATGAGTCGCCACCGACTTTTATTTTATCCAAACAAATTCGGAAAGGCAAAAAGAAACAGAAAAAAACCTTTTAAAGAAATCTAAGTTCGGGGGGTAATTTATGCAAAGGGAAGGTGTAAGGCACCCTTTGCATCCATGGTTTTCCATGGGCTCTTAATTGCTTTGCTTGCTCGTTTGTCTTTAGAAAAAGTAGATGAAAGAAAAGGAAATGGACTTTAGCTCGTAAATGAGCGTAGCCAATTTTTTTGAAGGATTGTGAGAAAGAATATGGAAAATAGAGCATGGCAAAGCAATTAGGGGCAATTACCTTAAACTCAGATGATAGGTCTCTTTTTAGCCTTTCAGAATGAAAGGGTCAATCCTTGCCATAAGTGGGCAGGAAGCCTTTCGTTTAGAGGTTGAAGGGTCGTCGAGATATCATTCGCCCAAAGACTGACCCATGCCATAGAGAGGCAGGTAGTCTAAAGGGAATGATCAGAATAGCCTTTTTCGTAGGCAACCAGAAGATACCTCAGCCTTTTTCGTGGGCAACTTCCGAGGGTCGAGGTCATGTTAGTGTATCGAAGGCAGCATCATTTTAGGGTCTCATGACCTTTTATCGAGGCAACAGGGCTGAGGTATCTCATATTCGAGGGACTGGCTATTCTGCAAAAACGCAAGGCAACAAGGCAACAGGCAACAAGGCAAAAGAGAGGGTTACCCAAAAGCGTGCGTGTGTGCACCAATCACGTGATTATATTCAATTATATTATCTTGTAAATTAGTGAGGCTAATTCAATTTAATGGTGGTCACTCCCTATTTTACTAACCACGCAGATAATATAAGGCAAGAAACAGTAATATGGGGGAGGGGACAATGAAACCAGTGGATCCCTTAATAGGGTTTGGCATAAGTAATAATAAAACAGGAAAATATAAGGTTAGGGTTTAAGGTTACCAAACTCGTAGCTTTGGCGATCAACAACCCTGAAAATGCAAACCAATAAACAAATAGGGTGAGCGTATGGCTAGTTCGAAGGCGAACGAGATTATCCCTAAAATAAAGAATAGATAAGCTTAAAACAAATGATATAGGCAAAGGTACTTAGCTCTGATTTGATTTGATATGGTTGATAGGGCGCCTTTAAGGTTAACCCTGAAAAGAAACAAGGCAGAGAAAAATGAAGGCGGAACAAACCCTAATTCTAAAAATAAACCAAATAGTATTTAAATTAAATTAAATAGAGTACTTAACTTCGTATTTTGGATCAGGCGCGTAGTCGGAAGGCATTCGAAGAGTCGACCCTAAAAAAACATGAAAGAGAAATTTATCAGTGTAGGGCAGATTCTCGTAAACCCTAATTAGGGTTCGAATTTAAATAAGAAAACACAAACGATTTAATTAATTATTGGTCTCACGACCTAATTAATTAAATCAGTATCAGAAAATTAAATCGAGCGCAGAAATATTTTTTTATGAATTTTTATAGCTTAAATATGAATTATTATGAATTAAATATAATTATTATGAATTAAATCTAATTTACATAATTTAAATAAATACATGAGAAAATAAAATAATTATTAATTATATAAACGATTATATAAATAAATAAATAAATAAGAAAAAATTTAATAAAATATAATATAATAAATGTTATGTATTAATATAAGTAAAGAAAATAAGTATTATAAATATTTAAATAAATAAATAAATAAGGAAAAATATAATAAAATAAAAAGATATTTTTATTGAAAAGAAAGAGAGATAAAAAACAAAATCAAATTGATATATATATATATGTATAAATATAATAAGAAAAATAGAGGTTATGTAATAAAATATATAAAAAATTAAAAAATACTTAACTTTCATCCGGTGTGGCGCTCGCCTGTGGAGCATGATGGACTCGCAGGTTGTGGAGCGTCAGATTGGAGCAGCCAAAGATCCAAGGGTTGCTGTGACGAGTGCGTATGCCATGTGTGAGGCCGCGAAGCACCGGATCCAACGCTGGGATAACAGAACGCGCGCGCAAAGAGGATTCGAATCAGCCAACCGCATGATGACACCTCGTCATCTTCTCCACTCAGACCTGCAACAAGACCTTTTACACCGGTCTTTGCACATACGCTGCAATAGACCCTTACCTTTTACACCTGCCATTCACCAAGATCTCATACGCGCATGAAAAATAACAAATAAAACCACTATTCCGCTTATTTTTTCATCACGAATTCAATGGTACCTGTTTAAGAACCTAATTCCTCCTAAATCAAGGAACCCTAAATCAAAGGTTAAGAACCCTAGAATCGGGAACCATAGCAAACGCACATGAAAATACAATTAAACATCCAGAAACATTGTATGCATCATTATAAACACGATTATGCCATTGAAATATGTTTATGCATCGTGAATTAGAGTAAACGAAGAATTTTAAAGAGATGCAAACCGTGATGAATTGCGTATGTCTCTGGACGTGTTTCTTGCGTACTATGATCGGAAAAGCTTCAGTGAGCACCAAGGAATGCTTTGCAATCAACACAAACTCTTGAATCGTCCTGCAATTAAGAATTGGAACTTTTATTTTTTGAGTTTTTTGCTTCGGGTTCTAGGGTTCTTGGCTGCAGCAAACTCGTGAACCCTCACTTCTAAATGGTTTGTCTACTTATAGAGAGCCTATTAGGTCACTATAACTTGGGCAAATCTTGTTGAATCTTGTGATTGAATTTTTGAGAAATTTGATTGAAAAAATATTATGGAATCCTTCCAAATTTAGCTTAAATGATCCAATAATCAAGTGCACAAAATTTGATTTATTTTGGAGAATATTTGCTTGAATCTTTGGCTCATAATTGAAGAAACAAATCATATATTTTATTTTTAATATTTTCATGATTAAATTATAGTTTTTAATAAATAAAAACCATAAATATCAATAAAAATAATAAAAATATAAGAATATATATTTTGGGGCGTGCATGGGCTTGTAATGAAGATTGGGTGAAGAAGTCATAGGCCCATTTGGAGAATTTTGGATTTTGGACCTTTTCTTTTCACATTTTTTCTCAAAAATAGTCCAACTTTGACATGGTGTATCTCCCTCAATTTTTGAGGTATGGAGTTGTTCTAAGACATTCTAGAAACCTTAGAGTGTCCTCTAACCAGTGTCTTTGGTCTCATATCAAAATTATTTTCCATGCTCATTTTATGTCCTTTTGAAAAAAAGTGTCTTTTTGTTGACTTTTAAAAAGGACCTATAATGTGTGAAGCCATATCTCTTAAACCATTGACCTATGAGCTCTGATTCTTGAACCATTGGATAGAGGAATGAATTCACTTTAAAATGAGCTTTAGTGGGAATTTTTCTGATGAAGTATGAATATTTGATGAATTTTCAAAGTTTGGTTGACTTTTTCAGTTCATGCCCAAAATAGTAACTTTTGACTTTTGACTTTTCTGATCTTTCCTTGCATCATCATGATCAACCTTTGATCAAATGATGATTCTAGGGTTATGAGGATATTGTTGACCAAATATCTTAAATTTTGACTGTGCATTGACTTGAAATGACCATTTTGCCCTTGAGAGTCGACTGTTGACCTAGTCGAGGTTCGAGGGACTCAATTTTCTCTGATCGGCTTGAAACTTTGCATGGAGATTCTTTGGGATGTTTGTGACCCTATGGAACCACCTTGAGTCATTGATTCAGTGATTTTCATTTGAACAAACCAAACCCTAGTTTCTGAGCCTTGTTTAGGAGAGTGTGTCTTGAAGCTTGATTTGAAAGAATAGGAGAAATAATGTGGGCAAATTTTGGGGTATGACACTACCCAATGGTTGTGAGAATTTGAAAATGGGAATTCAAAAATGGATGGATCGTCGTGTCATTATGTTTGAAAGGTTCCCTTATATGGACGATTTATGCGAAGTTTTTGCAAACGGGATGAGAATAGAGGATGTCTCAGTGGTTTCCAACATACCATTGAAAATCCCTATCAAAGTTCCTTTCAAAATTTCTGCTGCACCCAAAGTGGCATCTGTGATCATTACCAATCCAACTCCGTTTCCATACTCCTCAGACAAAGTTGTCCCGTGGAAATATGACACTGAAATTTATGTCCATGGAGTTAAACAAAAGGAGGCCGTAAATCCAACTGTTGACAATATTGTGGGGACTAGTAAGATTACGAGAAGTGGAAGGATCTTTTCTCCAGAAATTTCTCCAAATGTTGCTACTACTCCAGTCCAGGTCCCAGTTTCTAATCAAGATGTCAATGCTCGAGGCAAAGAGCCACTGACCGAACCAGCTCAAGTACCCGTTGAAGTCCTTGTTGAAGATCCTTCGAGGCAAGAAATGGATGAAATATTGAAAATCATCTGCAAAAGTGATTACAATATTGTCGAACAACTGGGGCACACTACTTGAAAGATCTCAACGCTATCTTTGCTAAAGTATTCAGAAGCTCATGCTAAAGCTTTAATGAAATTCTTGAAAGCTGCCCATGTACCACAGGAGATTTCAATCAACCAATTTGAAAATTGCGTTGCTAGTCTTACAGTGCACAACGGTCTCGGTTTCTCCGACGCTGATTTAACCCCTGCTGGGAAAAATCACAACAAAGCCCTGCACATCTCTATTGAATGTAACGGCACCACTTTGTCTCATGTGCTGGTAGACAATGGTTCCTCGTTAAATGTATTACCAAAAGTAGTACTGGAAAAACTTGACTTCGAAGGAGTTATGTTACAACCAAGTGATGTGGTGGTAAGAGCCTTCGATGGGTC
Organism: Vicia villosa; assembly: GCF_029867415.1. Classification (NCBI taxonomy): domain Eukaryota; kingdom Viridiplantae; phylum Streptophyta; class Magnoliopsida; order Fabales; family Fabaceae; genus Vicia; species Vicia villosa. The sequence goes on along the minus strand of NW_026705158.1, from coordinate 77,766 downwards.
GACAAGAACGGTATATGGAGAAATTAGGCTCCCAATCAGAGTGGGCTCTCAGGTCTTTGATTCTACCTTTTCTGTGATGGATATTCATCCAACATACTTCTGTTTACTAGGACGCCCTTGGATACATGGGGCAAACGCTGTAACTTCTACCCTGCACCAGAAGTTAAAGTATCCAGTAAAAGGCAAGATCGTCACAGTCCATGGTGAAGAAGAATATGTGGTTAGCCACCTGAGTAACTCCAAGTATGTTGAGATGGATGGAGAATTCATTGAAACCCCCTGCCAAGCTTTTGAGGTGGTCTCTCCTGATGTCTCTACTGCCAAGCACATTTCTGTTAATCCTGCTATAAAAATAAATCCAACTATGGCTTCTCTCAAAGATGCTAAAGCTGTGATCGAAGAAGGTGGTGGCACAGCATGGGGACAACTCATTGATGTGCCTTACAAATTCGACAAGCTGGGTTTGGGCTATGCTAATGGAACTCAGAAGAACAATCAAAGTCTTCATTCTGGAGGGTTAATGACACATTTCATCAGCCAAGAAGTAAATGCTATTGAAGACGATGGAATGATTCAACAATATCCCAATGGAGTTCCACCTGTATCCATGGAAGTTTGGGACACTTTGGGAGAACCAAGTGGCAAGTATGACTTTATGGTAAAGTATACTGCTCCTTCGAGTTTTTCGATTGCCATCAAAGACATTGTCCCGACTGGATGGGATAATCAGTTCGAGGATCACAAAAGTTTCACAAGTTCCATTACTGAGCAATATCAAAATCCACCTAAAGAAGTTTGGGATACGCTAGGAGAGCCAAGTGGCAAATATGACTTTATGGTGAAATATTCCGCTCCTCCGAGCTCACAAGTCACCATTGAAGACATTGTCCCAACTGAATGGGATGAACATTGCGAAAACAATTTCACTCCTGGAGAAGCCTGGGAGATACCAAATAACGAGGGTTATTTTCTGTCACAGTACACTACTCAGCAGAATGCACAAGTCTCTATCCAAGACGTCATCCCGACTGGATGGGACGGCCTTATCGAGTATCTCTCTCAACCAACAGAGATACCTCAACCTGGATCCTCATATCCAACAGAGCATCTTGCTCATCCTGAAGGATCAACAGCTCATCTTGTCACTAAAGAAGTCAATGTTGTGGGAGACACAGAAGACAACTGCAACTGGGGCAACTGGATATTCCCCGCTCACAACAATGGGTTGAACAACTGGGAAGCTGAAGATGTCATCTCCTTTGATCAGGAGTAAATGCATTTTCCTGTTTTCACTGTCCATATGTTCAAAAATAAAAATGGTTCCTGTACTATCGAACCATGAGCTTGAAAGCCGTGTGCCTTGCCCGAAGCACACTGGTCCTTTTTATAAGGGTTTGTCATATCATGATCATATGTTCATATAATAAAATCATGGGACGTTTGCATGTTCAAATTATTGAGATCCTTTTTATTCATTTCTTCACTTTGTTTTCAAATAGCTATGTGTTCTTACACACCACCCACATAATAAATGCAGATTCACATTCACTCTGGATCCTGTCGATAACGATTCTGCTATTTCCAGTCATGACTTTGAAAATCCGATCTACCAAACTGAGGACGAAAGTGAGGAAGATTGTGAAGTACCTAGGGAACTTGCAAGGCTGTTAGAACAAGAAGAAAAAACTATACAGCCGCATGAAGAGCCAACTGAGGTTATCAACCTGGGCAGTGACGAAGAAAAGAAAGAAGTCAAGATAGGGGCTGATCTAAAAGACAGTGTCAAGCAAAGACTGATTCAAATGTTACAAGACTACGTCGAGATATTCGCTTGGTCTTATGAAGACATGCCTGGTCTCGACACGGATATTGTGGTCCATCGCTTGCCAATCAAAGAAAGTAGCACTCCAGTTAAGCAGAAACTACGGAGAAGTAGGCCTGACATGTCCAAGAAAATCAAAGACGAGGTTGAGAAGCAATTCAATGCTGGCTTTCTGAAAGTTGTAAGTTATCCTCCTTGGATAGCTAACATCGTGCCTGTGCCTAAAAAAGATGGGAAGGTCAGGATGTGTGTAGACTACAGAGATCTGAACCGGGCAAGCCTCAAAGATGATTTCCCTTTACCTCACATCGATGTACTGGTTGATAATACTGCACAATGCAAAGTATTTTCCTTTATGGATGGATTCTCAAGGTACAATCAAATCAAGATGGCACCCGAAGACATGGAAAAAACAACCTTCACAACACCTTGGGGAACCTTTTGTTACAAAGTAATTCCCTTTGGTTTAAAGAATGCGGGAGCAACCTATCAGCGCGCAATGGTAGCTCTGTTCCATGATATGATTCATCAAGAAATAGAGGTTTACGTGGATGATATGATTACAAAGTCCAACACCGAAGAAGAACATCTAGGTCATCTGCACAAACTGTTTGACAGACTCAAGAAGTACAGGTTGCGACTAAATCCGAAAAAGTGTACATTTGGAGTAAGATCCGGTAAACTCTTAGGTTTCATTGTCAGCAGCAAGGGTATTGAGGTTGATCCTGCCAAGGTCCAAGCCATTCAAGAAATGCCTATACCCCGTACCGAGAAACAAGTCAAAGGATTCTTGGGACGTTTGAACTACATAGCCAGATTTATTGCCCATATGACTACTACTTGTGTGCCAATCTTCAAATTGTTGAAGAAAGATCAAGTGGAAAGATGGAATGACAAATGCCAATTAGCCTTTGATAAGATCAAAGAATACCTTCAAAAACCACCAATCTTGTTACCACCAGTGGAAGGAATACCTCTGATAATGTACCTAACGGTGTTAGAAGACTCAATGGGGTGTGTACTGGGGCAACATGACGAGTCTGGCCGAAAGGAGCATGCAATATGCTATCTTAGCAAAAAGTTTACCGATTGTGAAACAAGATACTCACTGCTCGAGAAAACTTGTTGTGCCTTGGCATGGGCGGCTCGCCGACTAAGACAGTATATGCTAAACCATACCACTTTCTTGATCTCCAAAATGGATCCTATCAAGTATGTGTTTGAAAAACCTGCTCTCTCTGGAAGAATAGCAAGATGGCAAATGATCTTAAAGGAGTATGACATCCAGTACACTTCACAAAAAGCGATCAAAGGAAGTGTGGTAGCCAATCATCTGGCTCACCAAGCAGTGGATGATTATCAAGCATTGAACTTTGACTTCCCAGATGAAGATATTATGCTAGTCACTGACTACGAACAACCAGGACCGGAAGAAGGACCCGAGCCAGGATCCCGATGGACTATGGTTTTTGATGGAGCTTCTAATGCACTTGGTAATGGCATCGGAGCTGTGATCATTTCCCCGGTAGGAGGTTATACACCTTTCATTGCCAGATTATGTTTCAACTGCACTAACAATATAGCTGAGTATGAAGCATGTATTCTAGGTCTCAAAGCTGCAATCGATTTAAGAATCAAGGTCCTGGAGGTCTACGGAGACTCGGCCCTGGTAATTTATCAAGTCAAAGAGGAATGGAACACAAAGCACCCGAATCTAATTCCTTACAAAGAATATGTGCTGAGTTTGATTCCTTACTTTGAAGAAATCACTTTTGAACATATCCCGCGAGAAGAAAATCAACTGGCTGATGCTTTAGCTACCATGTCATCTATGTTCAAAGTCAGGTGGGACAATGAGGCGCCGATGATCACCATTTACAGACAGGATGAACTAGCCTATTGCAATGAGATTGATACCGAAGGAATGGAAGAAAAACCATGGTTCCATGAAGTAAAAAGATATCTCGAAGTCCAAGAATACCCTAAAGGGGCATCCATTAACGATAGAAAGTTTCTAAGAAGATTTGCTGCCAAATCCTTTCTAAGTAATGGAATCCTGTACAAACGCAACCATGACTCGACTTTACTTCGTTGTGTAAACAAGAAGGAAGCAGAACAGATTATGGAAGACATACATGATGGTGCTTTTGGTACTCATTCAAATGGACATACAATGGCTAAAAAGATCTTAAGAGCAGGTTATTACTGGTCTACCATGGAGACAGACTGCCATCATCACTCCAAAACCTGTCACAAATGCCAGATATATGCCGACAAAGTACATGTACCTCCAGTCCCGTTGAACGTCCTGACGGCTCCTTGGCCTTTTGCAGTGTGGGTGTAACACGGTGAACTGACTTTTTAATAATCGAAATGTCGCGGTAAGCAAGAGTCGCCACCGACTTTTATTTTATCCAAACAAATTCGGAAAGGCAAAAAGAAACAGAAAAAAAACCTTTTAAGAAAACTGAGTTCGGGGGGTAATTTATGCAAAGGGAAGGTGTAAGGCACCCTTTGCATCCATGGTTTTCCATGGGCTCTTAATTGCTTTGCTTGCTCGTTTGTTTAGAAAATGTAGATGAAAGAGATAGGGACTTTAGCTCGTAAGTGAGCGTTGCCCTTTTGAAAAATTATGAGAAAGAATATAATAAAAAAAAAATTTGAGCATTGCAAGGCAATTAGGGGCAATTACCTTAAACTCAGATGATAGGTCTCTTTTTAGCCTTTCAGAATGAAAGGGTCTATCCTTGCCATAAGAGGGCAGGAAGCCTTTCGTTTGGAGGTTTAAGGGTCATCGAAATATCCTTTGCCATAAGACTGTCCCATGCCATAGAAGGGCAGGTAGTCTAAGGCAAGGATCAGAATAAGCCTTTTCGTAGGCAGCCAGAAGATACCTCAGCCTTTCTTCGTAGGCAACTTCCGAGGGTCGAGGTCATTTTTGTGTATCGAAGGCAGCATCATTTAGGGTCGTATGACCTTTTAATTATCGAGGCAACAGGCTGAGGTATCCTCGTATTCGAGGGACGCGGCTTATTCTGCAAAAACACAAGGCAACAGGCAACAAGGCAACAGGCAACAGGCAACAGGCAACAGGCAACAGGCAACAGAGAGGGTTACCCAAAAAGGGTGCGTGTGTGCAACATTCACGTGATTCAATTCAGATTATATTATCTTGTGTTTAGTTATTCTAATTGATTCAGAGTTGCACTCCCTAAATTACTAACCATGCAGTACATAATAATATAAAGCAATAAAGGGGGCGGGAAATTGTAACCAGCGGAGGAGAGGGGATTTGTAACCAGCGGATCCCTTAATAGGGTTTGATACAAGTAATAATAAACAGAGAAAATATTAAGACAGAGTTACCAGTAACGTAGCTTTGACAATTGATAAACCTGACAAGAAAGAAGAAACAGAAAATTGAAGGTGAGTGCATAATCGGTTCGAGGGCAGACTTTATTAATTAAGAAAAATAAAATAATGAAATAAAGGTAAAACAGAGGGAGTGTACTTAGCTTTGGTGTTTGTCTGACAGGGTTGAGGGCAAGGGTTTGTCAGAAACATTGACTCTGATCATTAGAACAGGCAAGGAAACGGACAAGGCGTGAGTGTATCATTAATTCGAAGATAATCAGGGTTAACATAAATAAAATGAAAGAGAAATAAACTAATAATGAATAAATAGGGAATACTTAGCTTCGATTCGAATTCGATCTGATATGGTTGTTAGACGCCTTTAGGATTGACCCTGAAACAAGGCAGAAAATAGGTGAAGGCAAGGCAAACCCTAACCACAAATCAATTAAAAGAATAAAATTTAAATAAAGCAGCACACTTATCTTCGAGGTTTGTTGAAGGCGCGCGCTCGAGGCGAACCATATGGCTAACCCTGCTTACGCACAAAAGAAGACGAAATCAGTGTAGGAAATGATCGTCGTGAACCCTGATTAGGGTGCCAATTAAGAGGGATAATTTAATTAATTATTGGTCTAATGACCTAATTAATTAAATCGAATTGAAAAATAAAATCGGATACGAAATATATTTTTGGAAATTTTTTAGGAGTTTTAATGAATTAATATGAATTTTGAAAGGCTTTTTAAATAATTAAATCAATTTTAATATTTATTTATAATTAAAATATACAATAAATCCTTTATGAAATAAATAAAAAATATTTTTTATTACAAAAAAAAAAAACATATAATTTATATATAAAAACAAAATTTAATTGGCTGAAAATATATGTAAATATATATATATATATAAATATAAATAAAAGGATTTATGTAATTAAAAGTAAAAAAAAAATAGAAACTTAGCGTGATTATCCAGTGCGGCAAGGCTCTGAGTGTCTATGATGCATATGCAGCTCTGGGCACGTTGGATTGATCTGGGATGGCAACCATCGACTGAGATGAAGAGGGTACATGATATGAACAAAAGCGAGACGCACCGAACCTGGCTGGATTCAAAATCCTGACGCGCGCGCGAATGGCCCAACGAGAAGGCGCCACGTCTCCTTCTTCCTCCTCCATCCGTCGTCTTAGAGGATCGGGACTTTTAGCGACGGCAAGAAAACGTGGCTATTGATCCTGCAATTACGAATACTACAAGAACCCCACAAAAATATTTCGCGACCATGACGACGTGATCGTCCACACGTCCTGAGTCCAGATATACCCTTAAATATGCCTAATTTTGCCTGAAACGAGGAACCCTAATTTGAAGCTCTAAAACCCTAGCAATGGTGTAATGCTCAAATCAACGTATAAATTCAATTAACTCTCCAGAATCAGTTAGAACATCAATATAAACGTGAATATGCATTAAGAATACGCTAAATATACGTTTATGATCGAATCCGATTCAAAGTTCAAAGGGCTCGAAACATGACTTACAGTGGGATGTTCTTGATGCTTCAAGGTATGGGAATGATCTGGAATCCTTCAGTGGAACCCCTGGAACGTGTTTGAATCTCTAAGATTCTTTGAATCCACCTCGAATTCCAGAATTGATGTTGAAATTTCTTGAACCTTTATGAACTCGAATATGGTTCTTGGAGGCCAAATTTCGTGAACCCTTACACTCTGAATGTGTTTGGCATTTATAGGAGATGGATTAGGGTTGATAAAAATAAACCAAATCCTTTTGAATCTTTGATTGGAAGTTTTGCAAATTTGATTGAAATATTTCATTAAAACTTCTAAATTTGGCCAATGTCAACCTTTTGTTTTTCTCATCTTATTTTGCACGAAATTGTATGGATATTTTGATATAAATGTAAATTGGATTTGATTTCAATAAGATCTTTAAGTGAATATTTGAATTCCATATGATTTATATAAACTAATTATCATTTTTAAATGATAAAAAATTCATAAAAAATCAAATATTATTCAAAAATTCGTGGTAATTAAATATGAGATCTTGGATAACTTGTGGACCAAGATTGGGCCAAAAGAACTTGGATTTGTTTGAAACAAAATCCATTTTGAACCACTTTTCTTCACATTTTTCTCTTCAAAATTAGTCATCTTTGACAAGGCCTATCTCCCTCAATTTTTGAGGTATGGAAGTGTTCTAAGACATTTTAGAAACCTTAGAGAGTCCTTTATCCAATGCCTTTGGTCTCATATCAAAATCATTTTCCATTCTTATTTTATGACCTTTTGAAAAACATGTCTTTTTGTTGACTTTTGAAAAGGACCTGTAATGTATGAGGCCATAATTCTTAAACCATTGACCTATGAGCTTTGATTCTTGTACCATTGGATAGAGGAGTGAATTCCCTTCAAAATGAGCTTTGGTGGGAATTTTTCTGATGAAGTATGAATTTTTGGTGAATTTTCAAAGTTTGGTTGACTTTTTCAGTTCATGCCAAAAATAGTAACTTTTGACTTTTGACTTCTCTGATCTTTCCTTGCATCATCATGATCAAACCTTGATCAAATGATGATTTTAGGGTTATGAGGATGTTGTTGACCAAGTATCTTGAACATTGACTGTATTTGGACTTGAAATGACTATTTTGCCCTTGGGGATCAACTGTTGACCTAATCATGATTTGAGGGACCAACTTGTTCTGTCTGACTTGAAACTTTACATGGAGATACTTTGGGATATTAGGGACCTTATTGAACCACCTTGAGCCATTGATTCAATGATTTTCCCTTGAATCAGTCAAACCCTAGTTTAGAGTTTCTGTGTAGGAGACTGTGTTTTGGAGCTTTGTGTATTGATTAGCATGGGCAAATTTTGGGGTATGACAGCTGCCCCTGTTCAATTATCTTAGACCTGAAGATGTAGAGTGGTCTGCATGCCAGTCGGTATCTGAAGGTGGAAGATGATTGAACACTAGAATACCAAGAAATTTGCCCTAGCTGGAGTAGGGACTTTTGTCGGAGATGGGCTTAAAGATGCCATCTAGATGTTGAGACTGAAGTGTTTGAGAAGTAGTTGTTTAGAGATGGGCTTAAAGATGCCATCTGACTTGATAAACTCGAGAATTAGAACACGTCGTACGTTAGACTGTTTCTAGTTTGCATCATCAGATGTCTGGAAAACCGTGCGTTAGGTCGGAGAATGAATCGTGCGTTAGACTATTCTCAAATTGCATCCTCAGATGTCTGGAAAACCGTGCGTTAGGTCGGAGAATAAATCGTGCGTTAGACTATTCTCAAATTGCATCCTCAGATGTCTGGAAAACCGTGCGTTAGGTCGGAGAATAAATCGTGCGTTAGACTATTCTCAAATTGCATCCTCAGATGTCTGGAAAACCGTGCGTTAGGTCGGTGGATAAATCGTGCGTTAGACTATTCTCAAATTGCATCCTCAGATGTCTGGAAAACCGTGCGTTAGGTCGGTGAATAAATCGTGCGTTAGACTACCCAATTTGCATCCGTAGATGTCTGGAGCGCCATGCGTCAGGCGTTGCTTTGAATAAGATTCGCTTCTTTGTAATGTACCTGTCAGATAATATTCACTTGGTAATAATGTCAGTTTCATGCAATGTTCATGATGTATGTAATGAATGAGATGGAATTCTCACAAATAAATAGGGCGCTTTATATGTTATGTATGAATTATAAATGCATGCAAGGTATGAATATGCATGTGATGCATATGATGTATGGATATGATTTATGTTTCTCGAAGCATCTTGATTGAGAAGATAAATCTCTGTGTCATTGTGAGTTTGATGTTTTGATCTTTTCTTGGAGAGGCTCAGCTGTGGATTTAGGATTTCTTGCTTGGGGGTGATGAGTAACTTGATGTACCCCGATTGGGGGATTTAGAGATATTAATAAACCGTGTTGGAGAAGAACAAAGTGTTGGAGAACCGATAGTGTCGAAGATGTAAACTCTGTTGGGGAGCCATGTCTTTGTCGGGACGAGAGCATTTGAAGATATCTTCTTAATGATTACTCTGTGGGGATATGATCTCGTGAACCCGGCTCTGTGGGAAGACGTGGATATCTTGAATGTTGCCCCCAGTATTATAGTACCTACCATTCCTGGATTTGATTAGGACACGTCACTGAGTATTGGTCAAGATGTCGAACTGGACTTGCATAGATTTGCCCCAGTTAGTAGGAACTTTAGAAAGATTTGCCTCGCGAGGACTTTGTGAGATGTACACTATGGGCGATATGCCCCTAGTAATCATAGGCTCAAGACAATGCCCCATGTTGGTTGGAAATAGATTCAGATTTACTTGGATGCATGCCCCTTATTACTTTTGGCATCCTTGAGAGATTCTCGGAATCTTGACTGGATTGCCCCAGATTGATAGGGAAATAGTTTGAAACCCATTTGAGATGCCTTCCTTTGATTTTTTTTTTTAGAGATTCTTTGAATCTTGACTGGATTGCCCCAGATTGATTGAGCAAAACGTGTCATGCCCCTTGGATTCTTGGAGTAATATTGTCTGTCGGGATAACTTTCAGTCATTAGTTGTACCCTGTGCAAGTTCTTTATGATGCTAACATTTGAAATTATGTAGCAGAATATGTTTAATAATGAATTCATGAGATGCAATGCATACGTCTGTCTTGAGTTTTTGAAAAAACATTAAAGCAAGAGATGTAAAAGTGTGTTATTTGTAAAACATGATATTTGTAACAACGTGATGTTTGTAAAAAAGAAATATTGACTCAGCATTTGTGATAAACCTTAAGGAGTCAGGATACCTTTGTTGTGACAGTATGCTTTTGAACTAACCATGCTTCAGTTAGGACTTTCAAGGGTTGTAACGTGGCTTGGTTCACGGTTTTAAGAAACAAAGGACAGTGGCTCAAAATTTGATTGTACCCACCCCTCTTCGTGATGATCTTCAGTCCTAAGCTCAATTAATTCAACTTGTGCATTCAGGTTCCAAGAGACTTTTGGATTTACACCTTTGATAATGATGATGGTTCATAAGTAAAGAGAACTTTTTGAGATGGCAGTCCCTTCTTCCTTTTGGTAGTCACAACATTGTGTTGTTCAGGATTTTATTGACTTCTCTTTTTTCATCTTTTTGATATCCCTAACTTTTGCCTGAACTGTTTATTTCTGAGATTACAGTCAGCGGGATGCCTTGATTTTGCCTAAGTCGTCTTTTGATTTTTGACTTAGCAGGCTTTTCTTTGTATATGTACTTTTCATTCATCATTTTCTGAAAGATATTGACTGCCTTGTTAATGACTGATGAAACATCATTGGCTTTTGATTGACATCTCTAATGCTTCTTTGATGTATGCGGATGAACGCTTGTGACTGAAACATTTGTTGGAAGGTGTAAAAATAATGATTCTCTTAAAAATAGGATGCACAGCCAAATTAAATGAGAACTACCCTGCCCCAGGTTAAAAATGCGGTTTTTTGTACAAAAGAAAAACTTCTACTCCTTAGGCTCAAAGGGGTTGACGAGGGATTATCATCCTTATATCTCCACTGTTTTGGGAATTGAAACAATGCCTGTACATCGTCAGCATAGTCTGTTCAAAAGCATATTGTGTGAGGTTGCGGTATCATTTTCGTCATCCTCCCTTAAAAGGCTTACAGCTTAGCAGGAGTTGAGTATCACAAAACATATGCAGAGTAAAGACATATTTTAAGAAAAGTGATAGCGAAATAATTTATTCAAGACAAACATATGCAGTGCACTGATGATGATTATTAAAACAAATAATGTCTATCATAATTTGAGTGTTTAAACAAACAGAATAGAAATTGCAAGAGAAAGTAAATCTAATGATCTAAAGATTCATCCTTCTAGCCATCCATAACATTAGCAATCTTGTTGTGATTAGGCATGGGAGCAGTGATCACATTAGGAGTTGCAGGAGTGTCGAACTCAATTTCACCAGCTTCTATCATATCTTGAATCTTATTTTTCAATGCCCAGCAGTTGTCGGCATTGTGTCCAGTAGCATTAGAATGGTAGGCGCATGTAGCCTTGGGATCATAAGCTGGACTAGCAGTGTTGGTAAACTTCGGAGGATCCTTTAGGGTGATCAGCTTAGCCTTTAGTAGATGTTGTAAGGCTTGAGACAAAGGCATGTTGATCGGGGTGAATTGTCTCCTTGGTCTATCAGTTTTGCGTTGATACTCTTGTCTGGGAGATTGTTGAGATGTTGGAGTAGAGATGAGGACGGCACCAACAGACTGATTCTGATCGTTCTTATCACGGCCCCTCTGACTATGGACAACATTAGACTCATTTTTTCCATGATATGGATTCTTTGCAGCACTAGAGGATGCGCCCACTTGAATCTTTCCACTTCGGATACCACTCTCAACACGTTCTCCAGTCAAGATAAGATCAGTAAACCCAGACGAAGAACTACCCAGTAAGTGACTATAGAATGGTCCAGTTAGCGTGCCCATGAACATGTCCACCAACTCCCTATCAGTCAAAGAAGGTTGGACTCTCCCAGCTAAATCTCTCCACTTTTGTGCGTACTCTTTGAAACTTTCTTTAGGTCCCATAGACATGCTTTGTAGTTGCATGCGAGTTGGTGCGAGGTCGGAATTATATTGGTATTGCTTATAGAAGGCAACAACTAAATCTTCCCAGGTATGGATGTTGGTACTTTCCAGTTGATAGTACCATTCGAGTTGAGTTCCAGATAAGCTTTCCTGAAAGAAATGAATCCAGAGCCTCTTATCAGCAGTGTGAGGTTGAATCTTCCTTACATAAGACCTCAAGTGTAGTTTAGGACAAGAGACTCCATCATACTTAGCAAAGGCGGGAGTTTTGAATTTTGGAGGAATAACGACCCCAGGCACAAGTCCAAGCTCTTCAAAATCCAGCCCAGGTACCTTCTGAATTTCCACAGTTCTCAGGCGCTCTTCTAACATTTTGTATTTGTCATCGGGATGTTCGCCCTCATGGTAATAGTCCTCTTCTTCTTCAGAGAGTTCGGCAGAGTCGTGGTTACTTTTTGCATCGGTTTTGATACTAGCATCATCATCTTGCTCATCCTCATTACTGTCTTCAGAGGTTTCAGCATCCCTGAGTTGCAAGATTGGTCTAAACTTTTTCCCTCGAGTCTTCTTACCCTCTTTGGGAGCTTCAGCTTCTTCAACCTTTTTGAGGGGGCCTTTGAACCTTCTTCCCATATTGAGAACACCTTTAGGTTTCTTGGTCTTCTTTTCCTTCTTAGTCAGAAGGGATTTCAGCTCATCTTGCCCCTTGGACAAATTCAAAATCAAGGCTTGGAACTCAGTGTTTTGAGCTTGGAGATCCTTAACTGATTGTTCGAGATTCATGATGCTGAAATAAACAGCGAGGAAGGATGAGAAACCCGTCATAGGAAACCTGTTATGCAATGTTATGAATGCAAATGAAATGTTTTCAAGGATCTTTAAGGAATTTAGTTAGCAACTTTAGAAATTTAATCAGTCACAGCTTCGTCTGAAGAACTTTGGCTTTCATTTTTAAGCGTCCTTCTTTAAGAATCAAGCTCACCATATCGGGTGGGTCATCGCCTCTGATTCAGGATACTTATGAATTTGAAGATACGTGGCCAGAGGAAAATAAATCCTCTTGCCCCTTGATAGGTATCGAGTCTCTGAATTGAAAGGCACGTGGCAAGAGGAAAATAAATCCTCTTGCCCCTAGATAGGAATTCAGTCCTTGATAAGAGCACCTGAAACTGTGCGCCCTAAATTCCTAAGATCCTTGAAAGGGTTAGTTAAATCATGTTATGCTTATGATGTCATGATGTCATGATGTTATGCGAATGCAGTTCATTAGGCATAGTGTGAGATAGTAAGGGCAAACACGTCCTTTTAACAAAACCTGCAAAGAACAAAGGTTAGTAGCAAACACAAACAAGTCACACAAGTCACACAATTTTTGGCTTAAGGCTTGCATGGAGTCTGATCAGGTGTCCTTCCCAAGGGTATTTCTATGGATAAGGAGATTTCAGCAACGGGTTCTACAAGTTATCCAGAATTGTCAGCCCTTCTAAAGCACCCTCGGACATGATGCATTCGCACCATGCAATGATACTTTGAGAAAGAACCTATCTGAATTGTAGTATCGGGTAGCGACTAGTCCTTAACATTTGTCAAGGGTAGTCCCCCCACTACGTTCCTAAAGGCCATGATGGGTTAAGGGTAACTAAAGGTCCTTGAGCTCCGGCGCACCCACAGACACATACATAGACCCCCCTCATTTGAGAAAGGTGTGCATATGCTATGGAGTCCTAACTCAAGCGTGAACTTCATATTGACTCATCTCCCACATATGTGAAAGAGGTCGCCATGACTATGCCACTCCTAATCTTAAGTGTTCTTGAATCCGGGAATAGGATTCGTCCATCAGTTAATTCCCAAAACGCCCCTGAAAAATAAAACAAACAAAGCAAACAATAGAAAACATTTAAGGTGAATCCTAAACTTTTAAGGTAACCCCTCTTAATCGAAATAATCCCCAGCAGAGTCGCCAGTTCTGTAACACGGTGAACTGACTTTTTAATAATCGAAATGTCGCGGTAAGCAAGAGTCGCCACCGACTTTTATTTTATCCAAACAAATTCGGAAAGGCAAAAAGAAACAGAAAAAAAACCTTTTAAGAAAACTGAGTTCGGGGGGTAATTTATGCAAAGGGAAGGTGTAAGGCACCCTTTGCATCCATGGTTTTCCATGGGCTCTTAATTGCTTTGCTTGCTCGTTTGTTTAGAAAATGTAGATGAAAGAGATAGGGACTTTAGCTCGTAAGTGAGCGTTGCCCTTTTGAAAAATTATGAGAAAGAATATAATAAAAAAAAAATTTGAGCATTGCAAGGCAATTAGGGGCAATTACCTTAAACTCAGATGATAGGTCTCTTTTTAGCCTTTCAGAATGAAAGGGTCTATCCTTGCCATAAGAGGGCAGGAAGCCTTTCGTTTGGAGGTTTAAGGGTCATCGAAATATCCTTTGCCATAAGACTGTCCCATGCCATAGAAGGGCAGGTAGTCTAAGGCAAGGATCAGAATAAGCCTTTTCGTAGGCAGCCAGAAGATACCTCAGCCTTTCTTCGTAGGCAACTTCCGAGGGTCGAGGTCATTTTTGTGTATCGAAGGCAGCATCATTTAGGGTCGTATGACCTTTTAATTATCGAGGCAACAGGCTGAGGTATCCTCGTATTCGAGGGACGCGGCTTATTCTGCAAAAACACAAGGCAACAGGCAACAAGGCAACAGGCAACAGGCAACAGGCAACAGGCAACAGGCAACAGAGAGGGTTACCCAAAAAGGGTGCGTGTGTGCAACATTCACGTGATTCAATTCAGATTATATTATCTTGTGTTTAGTTATTCTAATTGATTCAGAGTTGCACTCCCTAAATTACTAACCATGCAGTACATAATAATATAAAGCAATAAAGGGGGCGGGAAATTGTAACCAGCGGAGGAGAGGGGATTTGTAACCAGCGGATCCCTTAATAGGGTTTGATACAAGTAATAATAAACAGAGAAAATATTAAGACAGAGTTACCAGTAACGTAGCTTTGACAATTGATAAACCTGACAAGAAAGAAGAAACAGAAAATTGAAGGTGAGTGCATAATCGGTTCGAGGGCAGACTTTATTAATTAAGAAAAATAAAATAATGAAATAAAGGTAAAACAGAGGGAGTGTACTTAGCTTTGGTGTTTGTCTGACAGGGTTGAGGGCAAGGGTTTGTCAGAAACATTGACTCTGATCATTAGAACAGGCAAGGAAACGGACAAGGCGTGAGTGTATCATTAATTCGAAGATAATCAGGGTTAACATAAATAAAATGAAAGAGAAATAAACTAATAATGAATAAATAGGGAATACTTAGCTTCGATTCGAATTCGATCTGATATGGTTGTTAGACGCCTTTAGGATTGACCCTGAAACAAGGCAGAAAATAGGTGAAGGCAAGGCAAACCCTAACCACAAATCAATTAAAAGAATAAAATTTAAATAAAGCAGCACACTTATCTTCGAGGTTTGTTGAAGGCGCGCGCTCGAGGCGAACCATATGGCTAACCCTGCTTACGCACAAAAGAAGACGAAATCAGTGTAGGAAATGATCGTCGTGAACCCTGATTAGGGTGCCAATTAAGAGGGATAATTTAATTAATTATTGGTCTAATGACCTAATTAATTAAATCGAATTGAAAAATAAAATCGGATACGAAATATATTTTTGGAAATTTTTTAGGAGTTTTAATGAATTAATATGAATTTTGAAAGGCTTTTTAAATAATTAAATCAATTTTAATATTTATTTATAATTAAAATATACAATAAATCCTTTATGAAATAAATAAAAAATATTTTTTATTACAAAAAAAAAAAACATATAATTTATATATAAAAACAAAATTTAATTGGCTGAAAATATATGTAAATATATATATATATATATAAATATAAATAAAAGGATTTATGTAATTAAAAGTAAAAAAAAAATAGAAACTTAGCGTGATTATCCAGTGCGGCAAGGCTCTGAGTGTCTATGATGCATATGCAGCTCTGGGCACGTTGGATTGATCTGGGATGGCAACCATCGACTGAGATGAAGAGGGTACATGATATGAACAAAAGCGAGACGCACCGAACCTGGCTGGATTCAAAATCCTGACGCGCGCGCGAATGGCCCAACGAGAAGGCGCCACGTCTCCTTCTTCCTCCTCCATCCGTCGTCTTAGAGGATCGGGACTTTTAGCGACGGCAAGAAAACGTGGCTATTGATCCTGCAATTACGAATACTACAAGAACCCCACAAAAATATTTCGCGACCATGACGACGTGATCGTCCACACGTCCTGAGTCCAGATATACCCTTAAATATGCCTAATTTTGCCTGAAACGAGGAACCCTAATTTGAAGCTCTAAAACCCTAGCAATGGTGTAATGCTCAAATCAACGTATAAATTCAATTAACTCTCCAGAATCAGTTAGAACATCAATATAAACGTGAATATGCATTAAGAATACGCTAAATATACGTTTATGATCGAATCCGATTCAAAGTTCAAAGGGCTCGAAACATGACTTACAGTGGGATGTTCTTGATGCTTCAAGGTATGGGAATGATCTGGAATCCTTCAGTGGAACCCCTGGAACGTGTTTGAATCTCTAAGATTCTTTGAATCCACCTCGAATTCCAGAATTGATGTTGAAATTTCTTGAACCTTTATGAACTCGAATATGGTTCTTGGAGGCCAAATTTCGTGAACCCTTACACTCTGAATGTGTTTGGCATTTATAGGAGATGGATTAGGGTTGATAAAAATAAACCAAATCCTTTTGAATCTTTGATTGGAAGTTTTGCAAATTTGATTGAAATATTTCATTAAAACTTCTAAATTTGGCCAATGTCAACCTTTTGTTTTTCTCATCTTATTTTGCACGAAATTGTATGGATATTTTGATATAAATGTAAATTGGATTTGATTTCAATAAGATCTTTAAGTGAATATTTGAATTCCATATGATTTATATAAACTAATTATCATTTTTAAATGATAAAAAATTCATAAAAAATCAAATATTATTCAAAAATTCGTGGTAATTAAATATGAGATCTTGGATAACTTGTGGACCAAGATTGGGCCAAAAGAACTTGGATTTGTTTGAAACAAAATCCATTTTGAACCACTTTTCTTCACATTTTTCTCTTCAAAATTAGTCATCTTTGACAAGGCCTATCTCCCTCAATTTTTGAGGTATGGAAGTGTTCTAAGACATTTTAGAAACCTTAGAGAGTCCTTTATCCAATGCCTTTGGTCTCATATCAAAATCATTTTCCATTCTTATTTTATGACCTTTTGAAAAACATGTCTTTTTGTTGACTTTTGAAAAGGACCTGTAATGTATGAGGCCATAATTCTTAAACCATTGACCTATGAGCTTTGATTCTTGTACCATTGGATAGAGGAGTGAATTCCCTTCAAAATGAGCTTTGGTGGGAATTTTTCTGATGAAGTATGAATTTTTGGTGAATTTTCAAAGTTTGGTTGACTTTTTCAGTTCATGCCAAAAATAGTAACTTTTGACTTTTGACTTCTCTGATCTTTCCTTGCATCATCATGATCAAACCTTGATCAAATGATGATTTTAGGGTTATGAGGATGTTGTTGACCAAGTATCTTGAACATTGACTGTATTTGGACTTGAAATGACTATTTTGCCCTTGGGGATCAACTGTTGACCTAATCATGATTTGAGGGACCAACTTGTTCTGTCTGACTTGAAACTTTACATGGAGATACTTTGGGATATTAGGGACCTTATTGAACCACCTTGAGCCATTGATTCAATGATTTTCCCTTGAATCAGTCAAACCCTAGTTTAGAGTTTCTGTGTAGGAGACTGTGTTTTGGAGCTTTGTGTATTGATTAGCATGGGCAAATTTTGGGGTATGACAGTGGGGTATTGATATGATTGGAGAAATCAAGCCTACTGCCTCCAATGGACATCGCTTCATACTGGTCGCTATTGACTACTTCACAAAATGGGTAGAGGCAGCCTCGTTTGCTTCAGTTACCAAGAATGTTGTAGCCCGGTTTATCAAGCACAATCTCATTTGTCGGTATGGCATCCCTGAAAGGATCATCACGGACAATGGCACAAATTTAAATAACAGGATGATCACTGAACTCTGCACACAGTTCAAGATCAAACATCATAATTCATCTCCATATCGACCAAAGATGAATGGCACGGTGAAAGCTGCCAATAAGAACATCAAGAAAATCATACAAAAGATGACAGTAACCTACAAAGACTGCCATGAGATGTTACCTTTTGCTCTTCATGGTTATCGCACATCAGCGCGTACTTCAACAGGGGCAACTCCATTTTCCTTAGTCTATGGTATGGAGGCAGTTCTTCCAATTGAAATTCAGATTCCTTCCCTAAGGATGATGAAAGAAGCTGATCTAGACGAAGACGATTGGATTCAGACTCGGTTGGACCAGATAAACTTGATTGATGAAAAGAGGCTCGCAACTATTTGTCATGGTCAGTTGTACCAAAAACGTATGATCAAAGCCTTCAACAAGAAAGTCAAAAGTCAGACATATCAAACCGGTGATTTGGTTGTCAAACGCATCATCCTACCACAGGGTGACCCCAGGGGCAAGTGGACTCCCACCTATGAGGGACCATTTGTAATCAAGAAAGTATTCTCCGGCGGAGCTATGTTGCTTACTACTATGGACGGAGAAGATTTCCCACTCCTGTAAATGCGGACATAGTCAAAAAGTACTTCGCTTAAAGAAAAGAAAAGCTCGCTAAGTTGAAAACCCGAAAGGGCGACTTAGGCAAAAATGAGCGTCTCGGTGGATTGAAAACCTGAAAGGGCGATCCAGGCAAAAATTAGAGACTAAAAAATAATTATCCCGGTAGGCTGAAAAACCTGAAAAGGTAGCCTAGGAAAAAGTTAGGGAATAAAGCATACGACTATGTCCCGTTTGGCTATTTACTCACATTCAAGGTTCAACACATCAAAGGCACTAATCAGTCCAATCATTTTCTTCCAACAAGTGAGGGATGAGATACTCGAAGACAGATTGGCAATAGCAGAATTGAAACTTGACTGGATTGTTTCCACATAGCTATTTTACTTTTCAAAGTTTTATGACAATTTCCTACTACTAGGATTGTTGTCTCCTTGTACTAATCCGCCTGTTATGGCCCTCTTTCAAAATCAACACAATTCACGCTCAAAATCAATGTTTTCACTTTTTCTGTTTTGAATGCATAAACGTCCCAATGATAATTTTGAATGAACATATGCATTTGAATATGATTAACAAGAAAAACAGGAATAGCATTCAGGTAATGTCCCAATCATCTGGACATCGTTCCAACACCAGCATCGGAAGAAAATTTCCCCAACAGAAGTGCATTTCTCAGCAAATTCCTCTATGAGATTTTTCTCTCCAACAAAATGATTCGAGAAATCTTATTCCCCAGCAGGGCTGTTCAAGATCACTATCCCCAGAAGGTGTGATCTCCACGCCAGGACTTGGTCAAATAGTGCATCGGAGGATTATGCATCTTCCTCATTCCCACTTTAAAGGGCATCAAAATCAGAACTTTCAAATTACCTTCATCCCCAAGTGGTATTCCAAGATCCTTCAATAGAACATTCTGGTTCGTAAGAAAGTTCCCCAGCTGAGTGTACTCAAGCAGGGTAGCGAAGATCGTCAAACATTCATAATGCCATCGTTTCCAAAATAGCAAGCAGGGATTTATTTTCCCAACTAGAAGTTTGATACGCTCTAAACTGCATAAATCATACATCATACGCATATTCATACATATCATATAATGTTTCATGGCAAACTCATACATAACATACACGGATCCATTTAGTTTGAGAATCTCAACATATACATTACATGCATCATGACATTGCATATCACTAACTTGATTTTTCAGGTGGACGAATATCCTCAGCAAGTTATCTTTAATCACGAGCATTCCTCTCAGATATAATCAAACCAAAGATTCACTCTGAAGAGCTCTAATTCTAAACAAGCAAAGCGGATCTAAGTTGATACCTTGGACGGTTCCTTCATGATGTACCTTCAGATCTAAGTTGATACCTCGGACGGTTCCTTCATGATCTACCTTCAGATCTAAGTTGATACCTTGGACGGTTCCTTCATGATCTACCATTCAGATCTAAGCCGATATTTCAGACGGTTCCACGACGATCAATCTACAAGATCTAAAAGCAGATACCTCGGACGGATCTGTAACAATCAGCATTCAAAAATTCGAAGCAGAAACTTTGGACAGTTCTGTAATAATCAACCTCAAAGATTTAAAGTGGTAACTTCGGACGGTTCCGTAACGGTCAACACAGAGGTTTTCAAATCCTTCATCAAGATATAATCAATGGATTCATTCTGATGAATAAACCATCAATACATTCAATAGATGGCATCTGAAAGCCCATCTCAGGTAATGTTTCGATCTGCCAACAACATTTCTAAGACAACAGTCAAATGCAATTTCCAACATCACGTCCGATGGAGGTAAGTGCAAATTTTCAGGGCATCTAAAATATTCAATCATCTTCTACCTTCAGATTCCAAACAGTCTCTTCAGGTTTAAGAAGATTCAATAGGGGCAACTGTTATACCCCAAAATTTTCCCATATCTTTTTCAAAAAGAAGGCAACAGACTTCTGTCTAAAAATTGGGAGTTTCATATAATCTTGGATTTTATTTCACAAATATCCTGATTTTTATGAATACTCGGTTTTTAGAATTTTTCTTATACGGTATTTTGGTTCGCTGTTGAATTTATTTTTACGCAAACGCCAAGTACTGTTTATCACTTTACACACGCTATCTATTTGAGATTTATTTACGGATAAATAGTACTGACGCAATTGGTACAGAATTTATTTTGCAGGCGCAGAGTCCGGAGTTTCAGACTGTACTGGTAACAATTAAATTATTATTGTTTCCCACTAATTTTTGTACTATATTCTATTATTTTCAAAATCTCTTTCTTTCAAATCAAATCCTAACTTTATTCTACACATTTCTCTTTTTAAACCCTACCATACACTTTCTTTCAAATCCTACTACCACTCAAATTTTCCTTTTTTTGTACGGAATCACTTCATTCCCCAACGTCTCTATCCTTCTTTTCATTCTATAAATACCTCTCATTTTTTCCATAAAATCTCACATCAAATTTCATTCAATCTCTCAAATTTCTACCTCATATCTATTTTCTCTTCTTCCCCGGTAAAAAATGGCAAAGTGGATGGAGACACTTTTTCTTATAGTCATCACCATTGCTACGGTGATCATGTCCTTCTTCTGTCTGCATAGTCCTAAAAAATGTGGACCTGCGATGGTTACACTTCCGATCATCTATTTTCTGTTGGTTATAGCATGGATTATTAATTGTCATATGTAAAGTTTGTCGTATCTTCTGTTTTTAGAATGTGTCGTTCTTTATATTTACCGTGTTGTTTACTACGTTTTGTTTAGGTAATATTTGTACTGTCAGTATTAAGTATTACACTATCTATTATATCGTCATTTAACTAGTAAGATAATATTATATGTGTTTATTGCTAGTTAAAATATTTATTTTTTCTGTGCATTAAATCCTTTCAGTCTTATTATTGACGGTAATTTTGTTCTCGTACAGTGTACTTTAATTATTTATTATGTTTGTGTTTTTCTAACAAATCATGTAAATAATTTCTCACCATTAACACAACAAAAACAAAAAGAAAAAATTAACTTTAACTGTTGAATTTTCACTTTAACTATTACGTTAATACCCGAACAGCCAGTTAACAGTCAAACCCGGTGACAGCACGTTTCTCCGTGTTTTGTACCATCAATCAAATCCATCTTTCACATTTCAAAATTCCAAGATTTTTGTCCTAGAAGTCTTCTGACAATCAAAAGATCAGCAAAGACTCAGCACTGCACAAAAATCAGGTACGCTCGACTGTCTCCTACACAAACAGTCCCTAACTAGGGTTTTTGTTTTTTCAGGAGAACAAGTTTTTGAGACCTCAAATGGATTTCATGGACATCCATATATCTCAAAGTACCCCCATACAAATTTTCAAACTTCAATTCACTCAGACGCACAGTCAGCAGCTCAAACAGTCAACAGACGACCCGTTTGACCAAAAAAAGTCAACAGACAGTCAAAAATGAAATTTTTTGTCAACATCCATATTTTGTCAAAGGATTCATCATTTGACTAGTGGTTGATCAAAATTCATCAAGAAAGGCTCAGAAATCAGCAAAACCCTAAGTTTCAAAATTAGGGTTTTCTCCTAAAAAGTCAACTGAACTTTGACTGGTCATAACTCTCTCATCCTTCATCCAAAAAATTCAAACCAAAGCTGATTTTGAAGGAAATTCAATTATCTTTCAAATGCAATTGGTCCCATGGTCATTAGATTCACCATTTGAAAAATATGAACCAAGACATTACAAGTCATTTTCAAAGTCAACAAAAAGTCACTTTTTTCAAAAGGACACACAAGGAGCATGGAAAATCATTTTGATATGAGACCAAAGACATTGGTTAGAGGACATCTTGAGGTTTCCAAAAAGTACAAGAAATCCTTCATATGATAAAAATTGAGGAATTTATGCCTTGTTGAAGTTGGCCATTTTTTGGGAAAATGCATGAAATCAACATTGATCAAAAATGTTTTTTTTCCAAAAGGGGCCAAGTTTTCATGATCCAAACATGTTTCCCATAATGTGAAGAGCCTCCCACGACCAAGACAAAGCCCATAGCATTTTTGTTTCTTTTTTGGTTTAATTTTATCACATTAAAGATTAAATTGAAAAAAGAAATGGAAGGATAATATGTAGCTTGAATCTTAAGCATGAGTCAACAAGAAATATTCAACACTCTGCCACAAGGAGCTAGTACAGCAGAAGAGAGTGGAAAAATCAAGCCATGGATGCTTGAATTCAAAGCTACATATGTTATAATATTCAAAAATTCAACAAAGCACTTATTGCTTCTTAGCTTAGTTTCTAAGTGCTTCCTTGCCTATAAATGAAGTGCAACACTTCATCAATGAAAGAGAGACAAGATCAGAACCAAAGCTATGCTTAGAACAGACTTGTAATCACTTGAAATTTTCAAAGAAATTCAAAATTCAAATTCTGAGTTTAAGCCATTTTCAATACAAAATAAACACTCAAACACAATCCTTGAACATCACTGAATCTATCCAGATCGATTGCAAACCTTGAAACACTCAGAATCATCCACTAGAGCTCACGGTTTGTTCAAACCAAAACTGACTCGAATTCAACCATACATGCATGATTAGCACGATGTAAATGCATATTTATGTTTAGATAGGTGCTCTGAACGTTTCTGGAAACTTAATTGGCGTTTGGACACCTATACGAGCAATTACCATTTTAGGGTTCTTGAACTCTATTTTAGGGTTTTTTGTTAGAGGCAAAATTAGACCAAATTAAAGGCATGGTTGAACTCAGTAGATCATGACGAATCAAATGAACTGGTCGCGAAAAATTTCTATACACGTTTACCCCTATTCGTTATTTTGCAGGATTGATGCTCACATATTACAGCGCTTTTTGAAAATAAACGTTGTTAAAAGAGGAGTTTGGAGGTTGAAGACGAAGACGTGGCTTGCCCTGGTTGGTTGGTTTGCGCGCGCGTGTGTTTTAAAATTCAGACCAATCACATGCGTTGCTTTCCACTATCATATCATGAGCTCTATGATCTCAGCCATTAGATTTCATTAATTCAAGATCCAACGCTCTAGCCTTGCCAGTCCATGCTATAGACTCTCCAATCAACCACACATGATCATATCTTTTTATATTTTCTATTTTATTTTATTTTCTTTACAAAATTAATTTAAAATAGTTTTAAAAATCAAAAAAATATAACAAAAATATTTTTAGGTTTCTAAAATAATCTATTATTTTCTGATATAAAAATATTTTACTTTTCTTAATAATTAAAATATTTTGTATAATTAATTAGTATATATTTATATATTTGCTTTTTAATTATTTCAACCAATCAAAAAATCATAAAAAAATTGTTCTTTATATTAAATTTAGTTTATATATTATAGGCTAATTTTGTACATATTTAGAATATTTTTCTCTTTAAGTTTTAATTATTTATGTAATTATTTGCATAATTATGATAATTTAACTTAATAAATTTCAAAATCAATTTCAAAAAATAAAAAAAATAGTTTTATTTTAAAATTAATTGACAAGTATTTTGAACATATTTTAAACTTAATTTTTAGGTTTAAATTTTATTTCTACCTTTTTCTCATTTTAATTAAATTAATCATGCATTAATTCTAATTAAAATCAACCATACAAAAAATCCAAAAATATTTCTTTTATCTTATTGCAATTTAAAATTCCTAGATAAGTGTATAGGTTGTCAAATTCATGTAAATAGCGTAGTTTACATTTCCCGCACAATCGATGTAATAGCGTAGATTTATTTTCCGCATTTTACATTTCCGCATTTTAATTTCTGTACATATAAAACTGTGTGTATGTCAAAGCTAAAAAACTGAAGCGTTAGATCACTAACTTCAAAGATAAAATATCTGAATAAAAACACAATCACACTTGCACCTCTAAGGATAATCCCTCTTTTACTCTTTTCAAAATCAAAATCAAATTCTAATGTTTCAAATGCAAAATCGAACTTTTGTTTACATCTGATAAAAGGAGAATTTTCTAAAGGAAATAGGAAAAGACCTTATAAATATAGGATAGACCTCCTAATTGCTTGCTCAAATCAAAACCACAAATGTCTCACATATTCACCGTTTTTCAAAACAAAACTTCCAAAAAAGACAATACTTGGTATATATCCAAACAAGGATCATTACGAAGTTAAAGATCTTTTTTCAAAACATCTTTCGAAAAACAAAACACTTTGTATACATCCGCACAAGGATCATTACAAAGTTAATTTGCAAAGGTATTTTAAAACCACATACAAGCATTTAAAGGCAAGACAAACGATTCAAAGAAATGAGCCAAGCAACTAAGAGCCCATGGATAACCATGGATACAAAGGGTGCTAACACCTTCCCTTTGTATAACCTATCCCCTTACCCAGAATTTCTTAAAGGTCTTTTTTCTGTTTCTTTTATAAACCTTTCCTTAATTGGATAAAATAAAAGTCGGTGGCGACTCTCTGATTTTCACAACTCAAAAAGCAAAAAGAAGAGTCAATTTGCGTCTCACAAAACCGAGTGCATGACAGGCTTCTTTGTTCTTGGGGTGTCAAGTGGGGAAGGTTCCTTTTGTGTTCTTGGGAATTCCGGTTGGCGGTAACCACCGAAGGAAGGAATTATGGTCTTGTTTAATTTCTAAGCTTAAAAAGAGGTTGAGTGGTTGGAATGGTAAGCATCTTTCGTTGGGAGGTAAAGTTACTTTACTTAATTCGGTTCTTAATAGTATTCCCATTTTTATCCTATCCTTCTTTAAAGCTCCGAAGAATGTTTTCGATGAATTTGTCAAAATTTAAAGGGACTTTTTATGGGGAAGAAGCGAGGGTCATCGAAAGGTATGTTGGGTTAGCTGGGAAAAGATTTGTCGCCCGCGTAAAAAGGGTTGGTTAGGAGTGAAGAATATTGAGATTTTCAATCTTGCTTTGATGAGTAAATGGGGGTGGAGATTTTTGTCGGATAGGGAGGTGGTTTGGTATAAATTTTTGGAGTTTAGGTATGGTGTGGGGATGGAGGCTCTTTGTGGGGTGATTCCGGATAGAGATTTATTGAAATCTTCGTTGTGGTGGAGGGATGTTCGTAATGTTTGCGGGTTTGAAGTCAACGATATTCCATGGTTTTCTAATTGCATTTCAAGGAGACTTGGGGATGGTGAAGGTACTCGGTTTTGGGAGCATGCTTGGTTGGGGCCTACGCCTTTTAAGGTGCTTTTTCCTCATCTCTTTAGTCTTTGTTCTATGCCTAATTTTAGTTCTCCTTCTTCTTCTTCTTCTTGTGTTGCTAATATGGGCGGTTGGGTGGATAATGTTTGGAAGTGGGATTTGGGTTTTTCGGAGGATGTTTTGGAGGGGGGTGTAGCTTGTGATCGGAGTAATTTGTTGAACCTTTTGGAAGGGGTGGCGCCTAATCCGGGGGTGAAAGATAAGTGGATTTGGTGGAGGCATGGTGAGGGGTTTTCGGTTAAAAATTGTTTTCGGCGGATTTATTCGTTAAGGAGTTTGGATGTTGTTTTGAACGATGGGTGTAAATTAGAGTTAAAAAGATTATGGGAAGCTAGAGTTCCTAGTAAATTTCAAGTTTTCGGGTGGAGGTTGTTGTTTAATTCTCTACCTACTCGTCGGGCTCTTTGTATTCGAGGTATGGAAAGAATTGTTAGTGATATTTTATGTCCTTTATGTGGTTTGGAGGAAGAACCGGAGGGTCATCTTTTTCTTGTGTGTGCCCATACGAGAAATGTGTGGAAGGAGGTGTTTAATTGGTTGGGCTCCGATTTGGAGGTGGATGTGGGGGCGATGGATGATACCTTAGAGAATGAGATGGGGTTTGGGGTGGTGGATTATATTTGTGAGAAGTTGAGGGGGGTGGTCAAACCGCTATTTTTTGCTTTTCTTTGGCTTTTGGTTTGTTGGTGCATTTGGTTGGAAAGAAATAAAGTGGTTTTTAAGGAATGTTGTTGGAATCCTACCGAAATCTTGATTGTAATTAAGAATTTGGGTTGGGATTGGTTATCTATTCTTGCTAAAGGTAGGGGAAATAGCACGAAGGAGGTTTGGCTTTGCAATCCTTGCGCTTATGTTGGTGTGTAGGATAGTTTTATTTTCTCTTTTGCCGTTGATTGTGTTCTTGTCCGTTTTCTTTTGTATATTGGGTCGCACCCCTTGTGCGTTTAATACAAGTGCTTATCGGGAAAAAAAAATAAACAAAGAACTCTAAAAGCAAATATAAAAAAACATACTACAATTTTGGTTACACAAGACAACAAAGTACAAATTCATAATACTACTTGATAACAAAATTGAATGCACATCAAAATGCATTTCTATTTGCTCATATTATTCATAATAATTAATTATAATCAAAATAATGCCTCATTCTCTTGACACAACAGTTGTGGAAGCACCAACAGGTTCATCTTCTAATGATGAAATTTGTAATGGAGAATCAGAATTGATAGGACCTTGATGTGGTGGGTCTGATATAATAACATTAATAGGAGGTGGTGGATCAAGGAACTTGGTAGTAGTGGGAATGATGGAACATCTACAAAGTGGACAAGTTGAATTTGTTTGTAGCCAATGATGTATGCAATCAATGTGGAACACATGCTTGCAATATGGAATCTGTTGCAACTCTTCTTTCAACTCAAATTCTCCCAAACATACACAACATCTGTTTCAACACTTGCATATATTAGCTTCATTTCAAAGCTTCACATATATATATAAAAACAGACAATATTATATAGTAGTTTATTAAATCAATATAAAGTCAGAGATTGAATAATGGTATTTTTTTTTAATTAAAAAGAAGACAAACATATAATTTTTTTGTGATTCTATTCTGTTTAAGACATAGACCCCTTTGACAAATATGTTATTTTCTCCATTGTTGAAAGAAGAAAAAAATCATTAATTCTTATATTCTTGTTATCTCTTTTACCACCTTTCTTTTCATGTTGCACTTTTTATAAATAAAATAGTGGACGCCATTAAATATTCTAATTAGTGATTCATCAAATGAAGATTCTCTAAACAGTTTTTTTAGCTTTCTAAAAACAACATTAGTTGACTATGTAATTTTAAGACAAACCATAAGGTGATTAAATAGAGATAAAAAAAAATTATTTATGGACACCAAATTTTTCATACATATACGATGTGGTTTATCTCATGCAAAATTGTAAGTAATTCAGTTAAATAATTAATCAACTTACATCATATTAAAAATTGTGGATAAAATTAACCATAATTTTTTTTGGATTAAATTAACAATATTTTTACTCAAATAAAAATCAAATCAAATTAAAACAAGAAGAACAAGATCATATATTAACATGGCAAAAAATAACACAGAAACTTACACTGAATCCCTTGCTTGTAAATCCTCATCAAACAAAACTCTAGGAAGTTTCTCCAAGAATTGCACAGCAAAATCCAAACGACGAGGCTATGAGATTATGTAAATAATAAGATAATTTAATTAACCTGTTAATAATAATAATAATAATAATAATAATAATAATAATAAATAATAATAATAATAATAATAATAATAATAATAATAATAATAATAATAATAATAATAATAATAATAATAATAATAATAATAATAATAATAATAATAATAATAATAATAATATAATGAAGTAGTAACAAATAAACTTACTGAGGAATTAGATGAATAGTAACGATAGGTAGTTGGAGGATTAATCCTTGGAAGCAAGTGTGGAGAGAAAGAAGAAGCTCTTCTCTTGAGATAAAACAAGTAAAATAGAAGAAAAAGAATAATAGAAAAAAGTATAGGAATTGAAAATATAAAAGCTTGATAAAGCTTAAGTTGAAGTTCTTCTGGATACATATGTGGAGGAGGAGGAGAAGAATTTGCAGTTTGTTGAACACTACTCATCATCATATCATTCTTTCTTATATTCATGATTTATCCTTTTGCCACTGCCTCATATATAAATACAATTTATATAAGTATATAATATATTTGTATTTAATTGAAAAAACTTTAGTTGAAAATATACATATACATATGCTTACCAAATAGAGTCGAGTTTCTTTGGTTCTTTTGGGACAAATATTTCTTTTAACTTCCAAAAAGAGACAGAAAGATCATATATATAATATAGTTTTTGTGTATTAGTTATTTTTTAATTAAAGATTGATTAAGAGAGGTGTAGCAATTAATTAGAATTGTTAATTTATAAAGTGAGAGTGATATATATTCTATATTTTTTTAATGATGGGACAAGGTCATGACCCCTCCACTAGCCTCACGTCAAGTATCGTAGTATTGTTGGCCAAAATCTGGGTTGCTTTCTCTCTGCTTCGTTGCTAGTGCTGACATTCTGTGAAAAATTCATTAATTAATTAATTACTTAAGTGCTTAGTTAGTAGTATGACTGCTACATTTGTAACTGCTCGACTCAATCAAGTTGTTTCAATGATATCATCATTGTCAAGTTGATGTTTTGTGAACTGGAAGAAATATTAAGGAATAATCACTCCCTAAAAGATTGTGGCACACTCTTAAGTACAATATATAATAAAATATTAATGTTGTTTTAATTTTTAGAGAATTTCTTGAATCACCCTCTACTTTTTTGGTTATCTCTGGCGAAATTTTAAAAATACCTTCATATTTTAGAAGTACACTTCCGAAACTCTAAAAATGGGTGATTTCGAATATGCATCTCCGAAATAATTTCTTTTTTATAGAAAAAATAGATGTTTTTGGAGATACATCTTCGAAATCAATTTTTTTTTTAAAAAGAGATGTTTTGACAGATACATTTTCAAAATCACTTATTTTTAGAGTTTCAGAAGTGCACTTCGAAAAAAAATTCTTCTCCACATCAATTTCCATAAACCTGCAAAAGACAGATCCAAATTTCATCACAACCAATCCATCACTAAACCTTCATACTAAACCTTCATCATTATCATATAATCTTCAAACCTTCACCATCCAAAAACTTCCATCAGAAAACGACTTCCAAACAACTTCTATCCATACCTTCCTCAAAGCTCATGGCTCAAACTTTTTTAGAAAAAACACAAACACGACAGTATTACAAATAGTCGAGAAGAATAAGAAAATTGAAATGGAAATGTGAATATTATTTATGAAGAAAAGGAAACAAGTTGAGGGATGATTATACCTTCTACTACTATTGGATTGTTTATTGCAGGATTATGGAAATTGATGTGGAGAAGAAATATTTTCGGAATTACACTTCCGAAATATCAAAAAACGAGTTATTTTGGAAATGCATCTCCGAAAATATTCTTTTTTTTTTTAAAAAAAAATGATTTCGGAGATGCATCTCCGAAATCTTTGAAAAATTGAAAAAAAATAATTCGGAAGTGCACTTCTGAAATATAGGGGTATTTTGGAATTTTCAGCGGAGGTGACCAACCTAAAGGGGTGATTAAAGAAATTCTCAATTTTTATACCTTTTACTATTTTTTTTAAAGTAATTAATAACTTTTTCCTAATCTATACAAATTGTACTATTTTTAATGTGTAATTGATAAGGTGACATATATTATACTTAGACAGATATACAAATTGAATCTAAAAAAATAGAGACTAGAAAGAAGGGAAAAAATGGGCTTAAATGCATTTTTGGTCCATGTAAGTTAGTGGATTTTTTATTTTTGCTCCTGTAAGTTTTCTTTTTTGTCTAAATTCCTATATCTTACTTTTTGCTTGTGGTTTAGTCCCTAAAGTCATAATTCGCAGGAAAATCTATAGGTTTCCTGTGGATTTTCCTACGAATTTTGATTTTAGGGACAAAAACGAACGCGAAAGTGAAATATAGGGACTCAGACCCAAGAAAAAATTTACAGGGACGTAAATCAAAAATTCGCTAACTTACAGGGACCAAATGTGCTTTTAAGCCAAAAAAATGATACTCTCGAAAAGAAGAGTCATTATGTAGCTTTAGTTACCTAAAAAGAGATATTAAAATGTTCTTCAATCTGGTGTTGTAGAGAATGGAAAAAAAAACTGATAGCCAAAAGTTATTCGAGAGAAAGTTAAAATTAAGCAGTTTGGGCTAGTGGTCAGTCTTGCACACATGACATGCCTTAAAACCTAGGCATCTTAAAATGACCTCTAATGTTTTCCCTTCTTTCATGGTTTTCCACTCAAAATTTGTTCTTGACCTCCAAAGGTGAATTGAAGTAGACTCGTTCAAGATTACTATGCAAAAATAATGGGCTCAAAATGATAAGAAATGAGCAAGTTATGATCCTTTGAAGTGGACACACAATTCCTTGAACTTTCATAGGAGGACCTATAATGTCTTCTCACTTTTGATGACTTTCTTCACAAACTTTCCTCTTGACTTGTAAAGAGAAGTTGTTGAAGGTGTCAAAGAGAGACATTTGCAAAAAGAAGCACTCAAAAATGTTGAAAATTGAAAGAGTTATGTCCAAGGACTTGTCAAATTAGGTCAAACTTCTTAAATCAAGTTTGAATCTCTTGAACTTTCCTTGAATTTATAGCATGAGGATATATATGAGACTTTGAAATGATATTTTATTAAAACACACTTGATTGTAAGGCTCATAGCTTGATGAAACTTGTTGAAGAAGGCATGGAAATAAACACATGAACCTATGAAGTTTCTTGATGAATCAAGCCTCATGATCTTGAGATCAACTTGATCAAATGAAGTTAAGAGATGCTCAAGGTATAACAATTGATGAAGAGGACACTTCCTTTGAAATTCAAGTCAATTAGCTTCCATGAATAATCAATTGATTGAGGGTCGATCCTGAAAACCCTAACTTTAGGAGAGAGTATGATAGCTCTTGGTTCAATCACCTACAATGCAAAGCTTTGAAAGACAGAGACATCTTTTTTCTATTTTGGTTAGTGTAACATAATAAATAAGTGTTCACCATTTAATCAAACATGGGTGCTTGGTGATTCCCCTAAAGCATGAATGAGCACAAATCTAAAAGTCAAACTCAAGATGGTGATCTTGATTATGGTAAGAACGTAAATGATTGGAGAATCTTAGGGTCAAAAATTGGGATATGGAATCTATAAAATTCGTGTATGCTATGAATGGATCTAGGATTTGCATGACCTAGTCTAGAGCTCCAAGTGGGAACATTATTTGCATTACTAGGCCTATGAGCAGCAGTAGTATTATTTACAACAAGAAACAAATTTTGAAATGTATAACTTATGAACTTGCTTGAGGGTCTAAAGTTATATTATTAAAACAATATAATCCACTTTCATGAAGGAAACCTTCAAGCAGCACCAAGCTAGATGCATGTGATTTGACATAGCATTTGTCATAATGAAATTCAAAATAAACATCATTATCCTTGAAAAAATTAAAAAC
Organism: Vicia villosa; assembly: GCF_029867415.1. Lineage (NCBI taxonomy): Eukaryota > Viridiplantae > Streptophyta > Magnoliopsida > Fabales > Fabaceae > Vicia > Vicia villosa. Next base: position 45,856 of record NW_026705158.1, on the reverse strand, counting down.
TAAAATTAGATTTCTAGTAATGCTCAGAATATGAAGTAAGTTGTTTAACTTCGTTGAATTAGACACAAGTTCGAATCTAAATTTAGAGAAATCAACTAACTTGACTGCTAAGTTATGACCATTATCAACTAGAAAATCATTTGGACCTTTCTATGATTTTTTATTATGTAAATTAGAAGATGGACCTTTACATGATTGTTTATTATGTAAATTAGAAGCACTAGATGTAATATGATATGATGCACCTGATTCTACAAACCAGGATTGAGATTTAAGCCATTGAAGAACTTAGAGATTGTCCTGATGAGTTGAAATGGCAGGTGCTTGTGCAAATTAGGTGGAGACTTGATTATTTTGATTTTCATTTGAAACAAAAGTATCATAAATGTGCTTGAGAATTTAGTGGTGGAGGCTCAAAGTACTCATCATATTTGTACCAACAATCTATCATTGAGTGACCACTCATTGAATTAGTTCAATACAAAGCATGAAGATTGTTAGTAGTATGTATTTATACAAGTTATGAAGTTAGTTATTCTAACCAATTCTAATTAACTTTTCAAAAGGAGTTATTCTACTTTTAGTTGTCTCTAATACATCTTATTGGAATCCGAGTTTTCAAAAGTCAATTTAGTCCAACCGTTTCATGCTATTAGGAACAATTAATAACAAAAAAAAATATCAAATGAAATGTGAGCATTTGAATCATATGTTCATCCATATAAAGCGTATGTACTCTACAACAAAGGAAGTACACAGTGAGAGCTAGCTAGGAGAGCAACATGCAATTAATCTGCACTATGATGCAATCCCAAAGCTGCTTTTAATATCTTTTTCCACTGTACGCTAGCTAGCTAGCTTTGTGCCACTTTTATCATCCTGTGTTGAAATAAAATGCATTTTGATGTGAGGGAAGAGTCGAGTATAATTTTGTTACTGTATTTTATGGTAAGTGAAGAGGATTAATCTCTTTTTCTTCAACTTGGCTTGGGTTCAGATTTCAATTCTAAAACTCCACTTTTACGTCATTTTCCCTTTCCACATTATTTTATACGAGATCAGGCTTCGGTCCATTAATCGAGAATCCAAATGAAGTTATATGACCACACTTCCAGCTATAGTAAATCCAACTGAAAACAGTAGTCACTAATGTGAGCAAACACACTGCAGAGCGATAGGCACAACTCAGTTTTCATGTGAAAAATATTTCGCAAATTTGACCAATTTCACGTGGTAAACATGTCTTTAATTTCTACATAGACTGTAAATTTACTCAGCTACGTGTCAAATTCCAAATTTAGGTACAAAAGTAGGATGCAGTATTGATAAGTTTGCGACGTGATAAACATGCCACAAAAATAAATATGTGTCAGATTTGCGACGTGGTAAATACGTGTCGAAATTTCGCCACATAAATCTATTTCGCATAATATATTTTAATAAAATAATTAAATAATTATTAATTAATAAAATACAAATAATTAATGATTAATAAAAAAAATTTGTTTCTCATTTTCAATTTTTTTTGATACAGAGAGGGCCTAAGCCCAAAAAGAAAAACAACTACAAAAGATCCATATTGGAAGCAGAAAGCCCAATAGAATCAGAAACAAAATAGTTGGATATAAAGGAAGGAACATTGTTATAAATAACAAATTTCCTATCAAGAAGAGCATGATTTGCTAACATATCCACACAAGCATTCGCATTACGGGAAACATGGGAGACCACCACTATATCTAACTCTAACATAGCCTCCAAAATCTTGCGAAGAATAGCAACACAGTCCACTTGAGCCACTTTCCCATCTTCGATAGCTTTGACCACCACCAAAGCATCAATATTAATCTCAATATGCTTGTAACCACATTGAACGGCTAAATTAATACCTTCCAAAACTCTGCCAAAAGAGCATTGCAATTCCCCACGTATTTACTAAAACCTCCCTTCCAATTACCTTTGTAATCTCTTAATACTCCACCACAACTAGCAACATTTGTATTGTCACTAGCACCATCAGTATTAAGTTTCATCATACTCCTAATAGGAGATGTCCAGCCTATCATAGATTTTAAAAAATCTTCTTCCCGCACAGCTTTGTACAAAGACATCGCCATGTTATAGTCATCTTCTCTTTTCAAAATCTGAATAATTGGCTCCGGAGGACGCAAGTAATTTTCATCATGTTCTTCAAGATTCCTCCATGTCCATATAGCATGACAAGCTATAATCCAAAAATTGCTCCAACCTTCTTTTCTACTTCCATGATAATTCAGATATAACTTAATCTAATCCTCAATATCAACTAAAAAGAAGTCGATGGCCAAATCACTCGGAATCAAGCTCTTCCAAATTTGAATGGATTTGCAACAATCTTTCAACGCGTGTAAACTCGATTCGAAGACATTGCCACACGACTTACAAGCGGCACTTCCCATGCCTTTTTTATTTTTACTGGAGTTTGTTAGTAGTTGATTATGCTTCAGGATCTACATAAAATTTTTACAACGCTCAGGAACCGTAGCCTTCTAAATTTTATTCCAATCTTCGTCCGTTGTATCGAAGCTGAATCCTCCGATCGTGTTATACATTTCCTTCATCGAAAATTCATTATTTCCTGTTCCTGCAAAACAAAAAAGTCAGTACAATCCTCCCTGCTAGGAGACACCATGGATTTCAAGCTTTCTATCCAATCGATCGGCATCCAACTTTCCAAGATATTAAGATTCCAATCTCCATCCGAGTTGATTAAGTCACAAACTCTGGCGTTCTTCATCCTCTCAGGAATAGTTATGTTGAGATCTTTCACTCTACAACCTTGTCTTATCCAAATATCCTCCCAAGCATTAACGTTTTTTCCATCACCAATAACCCAAAAGCCTGTGTTCAACAAACTTGGCATGATTTTGACCACTGCCTTCCACAAACTCGAGTCTGTGTATTTAAAATGCATACAGCCACTATTAGCTTGAATTTTGTACTTGTTACGCAAAACCTCACACCAAAGCTCGCTGGAATTATTATACATGGCCCAACCCAGTTTCATCAAACACACTTGATTCAAAACATGCAGATTTTGCAAGCCAGTCCCACCAATTTGCTTAGGCAACGTGACCGTATCCCATGCAATGGCATGCAGTTTCCGCTTATATTTCGTGTCTCCCCACACAAAAATCCTCTAAAGAGCATGAATCTTATCAATACAGGATTTAGGAAGTTTGGATGTCATCATAGGGTATAGAGGAATAGCTTTAATAACGCTCTTTGCCAACGTAATTCTACCTGCTAGCGAGAGGTTGTTTCTCTTCCAACAATTGAGCTTCATAGCAACTTGTTCCACTAAGTACCGAACATCATTCCTCTTAAGATTTTTCCCACTCAATGGCACCCCCAGATATTTGCCAAATCCAGTAGTTCAAAGAAACTTGCAGATATGCTGAAGCTTGGCTTGCATGCTTCTACTAACATTTTTGGAATACATAATGCTCTTTTTTTCCTGGTTAATCTCTTGTCCAGTCATTTGGACAAAGATATCAAGAGTCTCTATAATGCAAGCCATATTAGTTTCGGTTACCTCTCCAAAAATCAGTAGATCATCTGCAAACATGAGGTGAGATATCGTAATTCCATTTCTCCCCAATTTAATACATTTCCATTTCTTGTTCACCACTAATTCTTCAATTAAGTGCGATAACTTGTCCATACATAAGACAAATAAATAAGGGGAAATAGGATCCCCTTGACGAATGCCTCTTTGGGGACGGAAAAGTTCATTTCTAGTTCCACTCCAATTCACATTAGTCCCAACACTAGTCACCGAATGCATTATCACATTTCTCATATTTTCTGGAATCTGAGTCTCCTGCCGCACTCTCCAAATGCATTCCCAGCTTAACTTGTCACAAGTTTTAGATAAGTCCACTTTAATGGCAAAGAAACCTGTTTTTCCTTTCTTTCTTTCCATCGTATGCATGACCTCTCTTGCTATGATGATATTCTCATGAATGAGTCTGCCAGGAACAAAGCCCGTTTGGAAGGGAGAAATAAGCTTATCCATATGAATTTTCAATCTACCAACAACAATCTTGCTCAAGACTTTATAGATTGTATTGCACAAAGATATTGGCCGGAAGTGTGAGACCAAACACAGATTATCATTCTTTGGAATTAAACAGATATCAGTTTTGTTCATTGTCGCTATATCTGTAGGCTGCTTCCACATATTGAAAACAATATCACAAACACTATCTCCTACCACTCCCTAGGATTTTTGGAAAAAACCTGCTGGAAACCCATCAGGGGCCAGGAGCCTTCCATGGTTTCATGCTAAAAACATCTTTCTTAACTTCTTCTTTACTAATAAAATCACCCAGCTTGCAAATATCTCCCTCATTTAATCTCGGAAAGGAAATAGCAGTATGATGCCAAGCAATCATGGTATTTCTAATGGAGAAAAGTTTTCTGTAATAATCATTAACCATGCTATTGATCTAATTTCTATCCTCAATCCAATGACCATCATCATCCTTTAACATAAGCACTTTATTTTTCCTTCTTCTGTTAATAGTTTTCAAATGGTAGTATTTTGTATTACGATCTTCGTCAACAAGCCAATGCGCTCGAGACCTTTGAAACCACACCAGCTCTTCTTGCCGCAAAATCATTTTGAGTTCACCTTGCAACTTTTTCTCTAAGCGAATCAGCCCCGCTATATTCTGTCTACCCTGAATATTTTTTTGAATTCCCTGCAGTCGCGCCATAATACTACGTTTAACCTTTTGCACATGCTAAACTGAACACATCTTCCACTCTTTAGCACCAGACTCTATTCTTTGCATATTTTGAAGGAGGTCATCCTGCCTTATCCAAAGACCTCTAATTCTATCAATGTACTTATGATCCACCAACCATGAACTCTCAAAACGAAAAGGCTTAGAATTCCTCTCAAAATTACTACCCGTAAGAGCAATTAAAAGAGGATGGTGATCAGAAAACACAACATGAGTTAAAACTTTAATCTGAGCTTCAGTAAACAACAAACGCCATTCTTCGTTACAAATATCACGATCCAGTCTCTCATAAATACATTGTCCCCCATGGAAAATAGGTCCTCGCCAAGTAAACCTAGGCCCATGAGCACCCAGATCAGTTAAATTATAACTTTCCATATTCTCTCGGAAGAGAATGGATTTACGAGCACTAACAGGTCCATCACCTTTCTTTTCATTAATCCCAGTTGTAATACGGTGAATTGACTTTAAGAGAAAATGTTGCGGTAAGCAAGAGTCGCCACCGACTTTTATTTTATCCAATATATAGAAAGGCTAAAAGAACAGAAAAAACCTTTTAAAGATTTTGAGTTCGGGGGGTAAGTTATACAAAGGGAAGGTTTAAAGCACCCTTTGTATCCATGGTTATCCATGGGCTCTTAATTTCTTAGCTCACTTTTGTTTTCAAAAACGTTTGAAGTGTAGTGTGTGAATAGTAAAAACTTTGAAGAAGAACTTTAGCTTGTAAATAAGCGTAGTCTTTTTGAATTTGATTTGAAAAAGAGTGGGAAAGGATTTTTGAATTTAGAGCAAGCAATTAGTAGCAACTACCCTAAATTAGAAAAAAATTTCTTTTATTCTTTCGGGCGAAAAGGTCTATCCATACCATGAGAGGGCAGGAAGTCTTTCAATTGGATGTTGAAGGGTCATCGAGAAAGTATCGTTCGCCATAAAACTGTCCCTACCATATAGAGGGTAGGTAGTCTTTAGGGAAGGATAGAATAGTCATTAGGCAACAGGCGAGGATACCTTAGCAATGGGACAATCATCTTAATTTCCGAGGCAGCATCGAGGGACAAAATCTTATGATGATTTCAATGAATTAAGGTAGCACTTGCTTTAGGTATCCTCCAAATCGAGGGACTTGACTATTTTTAGTATAATTAGAGGCAACAGATAATAAGGTAACAGGCAACAAAAAGGGTTACCCTAAAGGTGTGTGGGTGCACAATCAAGTGATTAAATTCAATTATTTATCTTGTAATTAGTTATCCTAATTCAATTCAAGGTTGCACTCCCTAGGGTTACTAACCACAACAGAAAAATAAAGCAGTTTAAATGTCCTACGCTATTACAATAAACACCTGCGGGGAAGGGGAAATAAAGGCAGAAAATAAGAGGGAACAATAATTAATCAAAATCCTTGAATGCCTTGATCTTCCTCGAACCCTCGATCAATTCTGAAAATTAAAAGGAAAATAAAGAATGGTTAGCGTATTACAGATTCATTGACTATTGATGCAAAACCCTATTTTAATCCAAAAGGCAAAATAAAAAATAAAATGATGTTAAACAAAAATTTAGAAACTTAGTTTTTTGATCTGGTGTGGCGCGTGGCTGAAGGATCTTGGTTAACCCTGGAAATTGGGCACAAAGAAGAGAAATGTTAGTGCATTAAAGACCTCAGCAATTATAACGTGACAGATCAAAAATTAAAATGGTAATAATTTAGGCAGACAAAAAAAGCATGGCAAAAGGCAAACCCTGAATGGGCCAAAATTTAACCAGGGTTAATAGAAGAAATAGGTAAAAACCTAGACTAGGGTTAATGGGCAACACCTACCAGTAATGGAATTTTTAGGGTTAAGGAGAAACAGTGATTAGTAGTCATGATGAAAAATAGTTAACTAAAATAAAATCAGGATTTAAACACATAAGAATATTTAATTAGCCCAAAATTAAATTATTACCCTAAAATAATTATTAGCAGATGTGAAAGACAATTATTGTAAAAGAGATTTTGATGTTATGGGAAAAATCGGGTTTTCGATTAAATAAATTCAAAGGTCATGAACATATTTTTTTTACCAAATAAAAGATATTTTAAATAGTTTAAATAAAACATATTAAAATAGGAAAGAAATAAATAAACAAAAAAAGAAGATTTATGTAATTAAAAAAAAATTAAAAAAAAATTAGAGGAACTTAGCTTTGATTAGATGTAGGTGAGTCCTGAAGGTCCATGGTGGTCTTTCAATCCTGGTGCGTTGGATTTGGCGAAGGGAACGATCTGGTGGCTGCTGGTGGAGGGTTTATGGTGTGCGTGTGTTGACTGGTTGCATAGAATCTGTGAATAACAATCATCAAAGAAAATTGAATAAAATTATTGCCACAAGTGGGAATCGAACCCAGGTTTGTCAATTAACTAGCAATTCGCTTCAGCCAACTGTGCTGTGTTTTCAAGTTGTTAATCATCCAACCAGAATAAATTAAATAGAAAAGTAAAAGTTAGTGGAAGAAAAGTCAAACGCTGGTAAGAGTGGGTCCCATAGTGGACTGCTTTATCCAATAAAAAAATGGAGAGAGAGAGAGAGTTGGACTTTTTGAACATCCAATCAGGCAATCCCATGCATGGAGAGAGGGAAGGATTTTGCTGACCCACGAATGCTAGCGCGATACGCATGGATGACTGGCCCTATCCACTGTTCATCTTCTTCTTCACATACACCTGCAGATTTTGTTGCGTTTTCAGCCACGACTTTACCTGCGGATTTTTCCGCAGGTTCTTCTTCAATTCACCTGCGATTTGAAACACTTGCAAAACACGATCCAAACATACATAAGCGTGCCCAGATACCCTAAATCAAACTCCCTGGATTCAATGATGATCTCGTTGGGGACTGAAACGGCCTGCATGTAAGGGTTCGAAGAACAACGTGGTTCTTGCCCTAACAATGGTGTCTACCATACCAAGTACCATACCTTCGGTTTAGTGGCTCAAATATCCTCTATTAGTCATGAAGAACTCGAACAAATCAACAAATCCCATTAAAAAATCATGATATATTGAAAACGAAAGGTAAATGCATGTATTCATGGAGAATGTGTAATACGAGTTTTGAGCAACATGGGACATGATAAACACATTAAACTTACTCTATATTACCTTGAGGGACGATTGGAATGATTGCTTGTACTAGAATGTGGCTGCAACAAGGAATAAGGATTTTGCAACTTTCTTGAAAATTTGGTAGCTTTGAAACCCTAGTAGCTCTCCTCAATTTCATCCCCTAACACTATGTGCCTGTTGTCTATTTATAGAGGAATGAAATAGGGTTAGAATATGTTGAGGGAATCAAATAAAAATCAAGTGTTTTAATGGTGAAAAATTTGATTGAAATTAGATTGGAAAGTTTTTATTTTTGTATCAATCTCTTGCCAATCCACTTCGTATGAAATTTTCAGCTAATATGGAGCATTTGGATGATTGGATTTGATTTAAAATTAATTCTTCACATTTATAATGATTTATTCATATTTAAATGAATTAAAAATTCAAATAAATAAGATAAATATTATAAAAATAAAATAATTAATTAAATGGTAAATATAAGACCCATGGACATGTTTGAAATCCAAAAGTTAGGCCCAAAGGTTCAAAAACCTCAAACTTCTCCACTTTGTATTTTATGCATTTTCTCAAAATCGCCCAACTTATGCAAGCCATAACTCATTAAATTTTAATCATATGGAGATGTTCTAGGACTTTTTGGAAAGCTCAAGATGTCCTCTACAAGCCACTTTGGAACATATTTTTCATTTGGAGATTTTATCTTGATGATATGGCTCCTGACCAAAAACAGCTTTTTGCGATCTTCTAGAAGGACCTGTAATGTATTGGCTCATATCTCTTATGCGGAAGCATTGCTTGACCATGGGCCCAACATCAAAGTTGTAGAGAATTGAATTTACTTGAGAATGAGCTTTGGTTTTGAATTTTCTGACAAAGTATGGGGGAGATATGTTCAGTCAAAGTTGGGTTGACTTTCTCCTTAAAAACCCTAATTTAGAAACTTGGAGATTTGGTGATTTTGGAGCTTTCCTTGATGAATCATGATCAATCCTTGATCAAATGATGAATCTAACATTAAAATGTTGATGTTGACCAAAAGTCAGGAGCTTTGACTTTACTTTGACCACAGTTGACTTTTAGGTCAAACTGATCGACCGTTGATTATCTGAGCAACTGACTGAGCAATCTTTGGAATCGAAGCTTGTACTTTGCCATAGAGATATTTTGAAACATCATAAGCCATATGAAATCCCTTGGAGACTTTGATTCATTGATTTTCTTTAGCGAGTTCAAAACCCTAGTTCATTAAGCCCTTGTCTAGGAGGATGTATCTTTGAGCCTTGAACTTTGGTATGAGCTTGAATAGGAGAAAGAGATGAGAAAATTTTGGGGTATGACACCAGCTATATCATTGAAGTCACCAGCTACAAGCCAAGGAGTATTATTGTTAGATGCCAATGTTCTTAGATTGTCCCAAAGAATCTCCCTATTACTAGCATAGACCACAGTAAATCTCCATTCATGCCCTTGCCTATTCTGAACCTTCATATGCACAAATTGATCTCCTCTATTTAACATATTAATTTGAAGATTATTATCTTTACATGCCACAAGAATACCTCCTGCATAACCAAGGTTTTCTACATTTATAAATTGTTGAAAACCAAGATTTTTTTAGAGGGTGATGTAACTTGCTTGGCTCACATCTTGTTTCCATAATAGCAAAAATTTCAGGCTGGTAAATATCAATGTAATATTTATAAAACCTAAAAAAAATCTTTACCCGCCGCTCCACGACAATTCCAAACAATGATATTGATTTGTTCATTCATCTAAAACAATAGCATAAAAATATACAATTCCTCGAAAGCAACTCAACATCTGTCGGGTGTCTCAACAACAACTTCTTCCTCTATATCCTGTATGCTCCTAGTGGCATTGTCCCTGATTGAAGAACTTATGACTATTTCATCTTCATTTTCTTTAATTCTATCATCTCCATTAGTGTCCTTCTGGTTATGGCATTCATCTGGTAGTTTTGGTTCTTGCTGAAATGAAAACATGAAGGCATTTCTTTTGGGTTTTAAAGAAACACCAGCATAAATTTCACTATCCATCTCCTTCATTTTGACTTGTTTAAATTGATCAACATGATCAACATTGTACATTCTTTTTGTTGTTGAAAACTAGCATGCTTTTCTGTTAAAAAAATCAACTCTTTTTCCTTCTCGAACACCACTTCAACAACCTTTTTCATTGCATATGTGTTTTTGTTTGTTAACCCTATTTTGCCACGTGTAGCTAAAATACTCTCCTTTTTATTCCTTCCTTTATTTTCCACTTGTTTTTTCCTATTTTTGTCGTTACTGAATCGCTTTTGTTGACCCTCATTCCTTTTCTCATCATTGGGCCCACAATCAATAATTTGATTATTGTTTTTATTATTTGTTCCCTCTTGACCAATGATATTATCGCATAATCCATGCATAAGATGCAAATCTTCATTTATGTTACTATTATTCTCCTTTCCTTTTTTGTGGTGTTATTATTATTTGTTTCCATTATGGTTTCTCCATCATCAATGCCTACTTTTATTGTACCACTAGTCTCGCCTTCCTCAATCAGGGTCTCAAAATAGGATCCCATTTTCAGATTACCTATGGGAGTTTTTTGATACCTTTTCTTCACCTCTGGATTTTTTTCGGCCTCTTCTCATTTTCTAGACTATTTTCCAAGGACCATCTTCCTTATTATCAATCATCTTATTGACATTGGAACTATTATTGATTTCCGCTACGCCTACTGCTTTCACCAGACTTCCAGTATTAACAGATTCCATGTTCTGACAGCCATCTTTATAGTGAATGAACTTCCCACAACTCAGACATAACATGTGTAATCCTTCATATTCAATCTTATAGAGACTATCTTTAATAGAAAACATGGAGAGAAGAGGTTTTGAAATATTAACTTCAACGTAAATTCTTGCATATTTTCCTCTTTCACGTTGCAAGGTATTTTAATCCACTTTGATAGTTCTCCCAGCCAAATCGCCTATAACATGTAACACTTTCTAATCATAGTACTCAATCGACAAACCTGATATCCTGATCCAGACAGCCACGTTAACAATACTTTCACTCTCAGGATGGAAATTTGGAGTCCATTCTTTAATTGTTAAATAGTGATCATATATGAACCATGGCCCATCAGATAAAGCAGCATTCTTATCGTCTTCATGAGTGAAGGCAACCAAATAATAATCATGGCTCAGATATATTATATTGCTTATTCCTTTTCTCACCCACATTTGTTTGAGCCTTGTTTCCAGTGCTTTATACCCTATTCTCCTCCCCATAAGCTTCACGATCACACCTCTTCTCCAAGGACGATGGATCATATTCTCCTCGTAGCTGGATAATGATATGAGAGAGCAGTCATACCCCCCCCCCCCGATTTTGATTTTGTAACCTTAATACCATTTAACATTCCTTCCAATTCAGCATCCCAATCTTCATTATGCGTCTGATAATTTTCTTCCACTTCCTCTTCATCACAGTTCAGCATACTGTTATCATCACTAGTAACAATATTCCTATAAGAGATATTGCCACTATTATGATTTATTCTAGCGTCAAATGGTTGAGCAAGAGGTGGCACCGGAGGCGTCACCGGCAACGTTGGAGCCATACTTCAGAAACCCTAGCAGAGCGCTTAAGTCATATATACCCATTTTCAAATATTTTGCCACATGATTTTTCGTTTCCGAAATATTTTCAAATAATTAATTGGGTTTTCTGGATTTGGGTCCTGGCTTATCACTAGATATTATACTCCAATCCCCTAAGCGACTTTGATCCTATTTAACTATGTAATCAATTAGACAAGCACTATCGATATCATCTAACTTATGTTCCTGTACACTGCATTAAGCATGACGGTTTACAGATTAAGCGAAGCTAACGAAGAAGCTAGGTTAACACTCAATTAAAATTAGGAACATGCATACAATTGAATTTAATCAATTATATCCTATGAGCAGCTATCGAATTAAGCAAGGGATAGCAATCGAATTAAGCAAATGAATTCCACAAATCAGTAGAATTAGCCCCTATAGCTTATTCGTAATCAATTATTTTAATCGCATTCTTAATCAAAACCAAAAACTCCCATTGTTATAATCAGTTTGTTAAATCATTCAAGAGTCCTTGCGATACGACTTAAGTGTCGCTTCCTAAAACTACAATTTATTTGCTCGTTTTTGACCTGTGTGCGACAACGGATCAAATTTGGCGCCGTTGTCGGGGATTGGAGTTACAATAGCCATTAATAAGCCGAAACTCGAATCAGTAGAATTAGCCCCTTTAGCTTATTCGTAATCAATTATTTTTATCGCATTCTTAATCGAAACCGAAAACCTCATTGTTATAATCAGTTGGTTAAATCATTCAAGAGTCCTTAATGTAGTTTTTCACATCCCACAAAGGTATCCTCATCCTTCATGTAGTCTAGTTTTCCACATCCCACAACTTACTAAAGTTCTTCTACAACAGTTGTCAACAAACTCCCCCAATTTTTTGGTACGAGTCTTCACAAACAGTTCATTAATTCGTGGAGGTCTCCCCTTCTCATTAGCCTAATTAATATAATTATTTTTAATTAAAAATATATGATAAATCAAAATATAACCTAAAAAAATAGTTATAATTACCTTCCATCGAACATGTTTGTCGATACTAATACTTCCTACTGAATTAAGGCAGCCCCCCGTTTCATATGCTCTAAATTTCTTTGTCTTTTCAGATTTTACCTTAAAATCATCTGAATCCTAATAGACAAGAAATTCTTCAAATACTCCCTTCTTACCCAATTAGAAAAAATACTTTGTTGTTCTCAACCAAGTCTAGCACGCCTAAGCATGTGAGAAAGTCGGATTAATGTTCTGTTCCAAAAAAAAAATTAATCTTATATTCGTCCATTACGTCTCATGTTCACTTTTCTTGCAATTCACGATGGCATTGTTGAGACTAAAATATGAAGAGCTACGCTCAGAGTCACAGAAATTTGCATCAAGGAGGAGTGTTGAAATTGTTACAAATTTCTAGAATATTCTTAATATAATGTGTATAAAAATGGTAGAGGAGTCTAGGACTATAATGTATATGATAATGGTAGAAAAACCTATAACTATAAGTGTATGGAAATGGTAGAAGAACCTAAAACTATCATGATATTAATCTATCATGAAACATCTATAAAGAACTAAAATAATGTAAAAATATTCACCACGAGAGATTGGTGAATTGAGTTACAGACAATTGACACTTTGTAAATCGGCATCTAAAAAAATCAATATCATATCTTTCTATCTAAACATTTTTCTAAAACGATCTATATGCCACTATCAACTATTCAAATACCAATACTTATCGTACGTTTAGATTTTGGCTACAAACAATTGATGTCTTTATAAAAAATCACATTATTAATTATTTTCTTACAATTAATAAGAATCGCTCCCGGTAAGTAACATTGTATTCTATTGTGCTGGCGTACATGTTGGAAATTCATTTCCTAGTTACAAATGATTTTGTTGCCGGGATAAATAGTAATCAATAGCAACACTCTCTTTTCAACATTCTCTTAAACACTCACTTTTTTATTAGTTGAAACATGTGTGGGTCTCTCACTTTGAAAATAGGTCTCACATAAAATGGTAAGACCCACACATGTTTCAACTAATAAGAGAGTGAGTGTTTGAGAGAATATTGAAAAGAGAGTCTTCTTAGCATTTCTCTTTAAATAAATCATCAACAAACAAATATTTCTTCTTATTTTGTTGTCATCGAATTCTCAAAATAAATATTATATCTGAACCAACTTGATTCTTACATGTCTGTCACAAATACCTCACTTATATATTGCATTTAAAATTATTACTCACTGCATCAATATATGGAATTGAATACCATTTAAGAATTTAAAAGCTAAAAGATAAGCTAGTAATACAAGAATTAATCCAAAAACAATAAGATACTAATAAATCAAACACTACTCAATGTGTTAGGCAGAGGAAGAGAATACAAGAGTGACATTAATAGTCATTGGACAATGGGAGTTATCTTGATGATGTTGGTTTCATCTTGGACAGTAGCAGTAGCATTACTAATGCCAATTACCAATTCTGACACATTCGTCTCTCCTTTTCCATTCTTCCTTGCTGCTATCTGTTCTTTTGTTTATAATATGTTGCATACAAAATCAGTTGTACAACAGCAAACATTGTCCCAATCCCATTCGGTATCTGACAAAAAAAAAATCATCCATTTACTATAATAAGTAAACTAACACAGTACATACATTTTAATCAAAGAATTAAGCATGGTAATTCTAATTACTATTCTTACAGCAATGAATGGATCAAAAGGGATGAGAGCATAAATGGTCCATGACACTCCATTGCTAAATGAAGCTAAAGAGAGAAAAAACGGCATGAATTCAACACTTTTGCTCTTGATCACTAATTTCTATATGCAATGCAACCATAGATATTAATTAATTAAGATCATATAATTAAGCCAATTATTAGACATTATGTTAATATATACTAACCATGATGGATAAAGGTGAAGCATACATGGCAACATTGAAGAGCATGCAAATAGTTCCAACAACAGCAGAACGTTTGGTAACAGTATGTATCATAGTTAGTGAAACAAATGAGAGAAGAGAAATGAAAATAAGCTCCAAGAGTAAACCAGAGAAGACTTTGAGTCTCTTTTTGTGGTCAGAATAGATGAAGAAGAGTGTGATATAAATGATCTCAATCACGCATCCTGCACCGTTGATGGTTACCACAAGTAAGCTGTGAGGGTGCACCATAGGTAGCCCGTAGAGAGTCCAACTCCAAACCATGCAGTTCATTAACGTGGCTAGGTATGGTACTGCTGAGTACTGTTTTACTGATCTTTTCTTGCATAATGCATATCCCAACAAATGTTGGCCTGTAGAAATTTATTTTGTGTTATGAAAAATTCTAGCATATATCATAGTTTTATTAGACCTGAGAAATAAACTTACAGTGGAGACAAGAACATGCATCCGGCAATGATATTTCCTGAAATAAATAAATAAAAGCCTAAAGTGATAAATCAATAAGATGTGGAAATTATTCATAATCCAAATAATGAAAACACAGAAAGCAAATTATGATATCACCCACCTATGATGCCCACTATAGTTCGAGCAATTTCTGCACTAGTCATGTTTTCTAGCAGAAGAAGTGAGAAAACGGACTTAGCTGATATGAATGTAAAAATATGATCAGTTCTCCGAAAATTTCTGTGCTTCATTTGAAAGTAGAAACTTCACGCAAGAGATGATTAGTTATTGGCATGTCGGTTCCCAAAAACAAATGACAATAGGTATAATTTTCAATGAAAAGGTATAAAATTGATTTTTACAAGTTTTCTTTATGAAAATATAATTGTTTATGTGTTACTTTTTAAAAGACAAGATGGCGTGAAAAAATAGCACAAGAAATGATGGACAAAATCAAAATTCATCATAATGCACAAAGAACACAGAAGTACTCCGAAAGCAATTGAACAACAAAAAATAAAGGTAAATATTCTTACTAAAACATTATCCGGTTAATTTTTTTTATGCTGGTCAGTTGGATCACAAAAGTGTGAGTTTTTGAAAATGAATGAACGATTATCATTGTTGGGGTTCAAGATTTTCTCGTGTCTTCCTCTTTTTTATGTTATTCATGGGTTGCCCTTTCTTTGTTTGGACTTAAGAACCTATTTATATTGCAAGCCTTTTCTCTATGGATACTGAAGAGACGTGTTTTTAATAGGGTTTAGTATCCAATAATTACTTGCAGGGCCGGTCCTGATATTTTAGAGGCCCAGGGCAAAAATTAAAATTTTTTTTTAAAAAAATCATCCATTTAAATTATAAAATATAAATCATATTTAAAAAATCAAAGTTAGTCATTTATCCATATAATTAACATACAAAAGTACCATATTATAATCAATATTCGGTAACAGGATTGGCTCTATTTTAATTTTAAAAATAGGTGTTTAGTAATATATATTTATCAAATTTATTAGTTTCATTTTTATTCAAAAATATTTTAAAATCTACTAATTTAATTATATTTATTTAATCATAATAATTTAGTTAAAAATAATATTAATATTAATAAAATTTTAATATAATTACAAAGTAACACTATGCATAGGATCGAACACACAAGTTACTATAAAAGGAGGACAACCGTTGCACTGCAAATACATTCATGTTGAATTATGCAACATAAAGTATTCATAAATAATTTACTTTATAATTTAAAAGCCCAAATCTAAAAAATATGAGGCCCCCATTTTTTATGAGCCCATGGGCTATGGGCCTGCTTGCCCTGGCCCAGGGCCGGCCCTGATTACTTGTAGAATACTCAACCATAATCCTTTTTCTAACGGATTTCGGACATCAACCATTTTGTAACAAATTCGATCATTGATTGTTCCAAAAATATCATAACGGCTCCATTTTGGATGGTCTTTCAAGAACACGAAAAATTGAGTCTGAAATGTGCATAGAACTCGCCTTCCAGCCTCATAAAAATCTACATAAGCCCCAAAGCATAAGGCCTGTAAGGGTGAAGTGTTTTGAGTTTATCCCGGATCATGTAAACTTTCATAACCAGATTTTAATCGAGTAAACTTTTCGTAAATTCATGGTCTCGATGATGGATCAATTTCTGAAAGATTTACCCTGGCATATATTGGGAAGATCCACGACTTTAATGAAGTCGAAAAAATAGCTACGATTTTAATGGAGAAGCCGAAGAACCCTGGTGGATTTGCAATGTAGAGAAATTGGAGAGCCCATGTTAGATCTCGACCCACTGAAGTCATAGAACCCGGTAGGTTCTAGACATAGAGAAATCTGAGAGCCCCAGAGGGATATCGTCCTGTTGACGTCGTAGAACCTGGAAGGTTCAGGACATAGAGAAGTCGGAGAGTCCCAGTGGGACTTCCACATGTTGGAGTCGTAGAACCTGGTAGATTCTAAACATAGAGAAATCGGAGAGCCCTAGTGGATTCTTTGGCCTATTGATGTCGTAGAAACTGGTAGATTCTAAACATAGAGAAGTCGGAGAGCCCCAATGGATTCTCGGCCTAGCTCTTGGCATCCTAGAACCCTGTAGTTTCTAGACATAGAGAGGTTGGAGAGCCCTAGTGCATTCTCGACCTATTGGTGTAACACCCCAAATCTATCCAACGTTATATTTAAATCAGAATGCGGAAATTTCAAACATTAAACATGAGGCATTACATTCTCAACTTATTCCAACAAACAACCAACCTATATTTGCTTTTATTATGATACATAGCATTCGGCGTTCACAACTTATAAATCATATACAACTTTATCCAACTAAAATCAAAACTTCAATTTATAATTATTCAAGAATTATTGTAATAACAACAATTAGAAACAATTTCAACAACAAATAATAACAACTATTCATCGTCTTATAATAACAACAACATGACCGACATAAACAATCATAATCCCATCCCGAGTGCTACGTATCAGAGCAAGACACCAATCGACTAACAGCAACTAAAGACTTCATAAAGTTACTTCGCTTCCACAGCTATTCTTGAGTACCTGCTCAATTACCCATAATAGGTAACATCATTACAGAAGGGGTGAGATATCATACAATATAAACAGGTGTATGATAAACAGTATATTAGATTAGGATTATACAAATTCTACCACTTTACATAGCAATTATACAACAACGAGTAAGCGACTTAAATCAATACAACTTACTAGCATCAACAACTTAGTAACAACAACTTAATAACAACAACTTAGTAACAACAACTTAATAACAACAACTTAGTAACAACAACTTAATAACAACAACTTAATAACAACAACTTAATAACAACAACTTAGTAACAACGACTTGATCACAACAACAACTTAACAGTAATGACAACTTAACAGCAATAACAACTTAATGGCAATCATAACTTATAACCAACAATAACTTAATCACAAAAGCAACTTATAACCACATCAACTTATATCAAACGACAATTTATCAGATAGCAACAACAACAACACGATAACAACTTAAACATCGACAACAACAACAACGGTAACAACTTAAACATCAACAACAACAACAACGGTAACAACTTAAACATCAACAACAGCTCAGACATACAAATCGAATGTGACTCAACTATGCAAATGCATGTGGTACCATTTGGAGTAAAACTCCCAACGTAAACATATGCCAGGTTATCGAGGCATTTCAACAACGTAAACAGGGTGCCATCAAGGCCAACGTAATCAGGTGCCATCTAGGCCAACGTAAACAATGCAAATGTATGCATGCGACAACAACCACAACGTCATAACAACAACAACGAAACAACAACAACAACGTAAACAACAACTTGAACATGCAACAGATGCATCAACTTAATCCAACATTGGTCATACGACCTACAACTTAAACATGCCCACAAGTCGGGACAATAACAACGCTGAACAACATAATCAATTTTCAACTTATTCAACATTGGCCATAGGCCTACAACATCATCAACGTAATTAACGACAATTCAACAGCAACGTATAACAACAACATTTCAACATAGTAATAACAACTTGTTCAACAACGACAACATATTCCCAACAACTTACTAACAACATATTCAACTATATCATGTTCAATAATAACATACTAGAAACAACATAACAACAACAACTCGACCCAACGCTTACTCATACCGACTATTATTATAAGTCTTATTTATACTACTTAATAGCAACATATACTACATTCTACTCAACAACTTATACTTAATTGTCCACCAACTTACATCATCGGTCCTTATACTACTACCAAATTATTCCTACCAAGGTTGTAACAACTCTGCAGCTATCAACTTAATATTCGCTATCAACATATACCACTAAGGCACCAACAACTTAATTATTATTATTTGTTAATTATCAACAACTCCGTTACTTGAATTACCGCTACATAAGCCATCATTATTGCTACAGTTACTTTTATCGCATTATAATTAGGTTACCGATTCAGCCTGCTACTTTATACTTCTGCCATTGCTCCTTCGTGTTATTTTCCACTTTCTGCAACTTATACCACATGCCAACTATTTCTAATAATAAGCATTACTACCAATTCATTTGATTGAATTTCTACAACTTAATTCAAGAACACAACATTTATAACAGCAACATAACAATTTTCCACCACTAAAACACAATACAACAGCAACCTACAAATCATCCCCAAATCAACACGGAGCAACCAATTATGAATAACAACCAAGGACTCAGAATCAACCACATAATCAAACACCGACACTGAGGCAAATTCATAAACCCCATCCCACATACGTGTTCATCATAACCCCGATTATAGAGTAAGAACCCCATCCTTACCTTTGGATTGGAGATTCCTCTACTCTCCCGGTTGCCATAGCTTATGCCGCCGCTTCCAACTTTTCTCCGAAAATCTTTTCTAACAACGTGCAGAGACGCACCAAAAACCTGTTCGGAAATCGTTTTTTCAGACGGACTTAAAATCATCAAAACGAAAATCGCTCCGGTCAGAAGTTACCTCTACGAGTCTGGAACGCTCTGTCCAAGAACCGCGACGATCCAACGGTTGGATCGGGAGAAACGTTTGTTTTGCTAAGGTGTCTCACCACAGAAACTTGCTGCGAAAATTGGACTTCCCCTGGCTTTTCTCTTCCGCCATGGCTCTCTTCTTCACCTCTCCTCCAAACCCTTATTTTCTTCGTACAGTACAACAAAAACCTATTTCTTTTCTTTTTCTTTATTTTCCAAATAATCCAAATAACTCCTATAACTCTGATTGGGCCAATCATTCACACTTCCTCATTGCTATTTACCACACACTAATCCAACCCAATTCACTTAAATCAATTAGTCCAATAAATAAATCATATTATTCTTACTATTAACCTCCAATTAAACCGACTAAATAAATCCGACTTAAACTTAATATCTTCGATCAGCATAACAATCCAATTTCAGCTAAATCCAATAAATAATTCCTTCCATAATTTAATTAACTAATTAATTAAATTCGGGGCGTTACAACTCTCCCCCACTTAGAATATTTTCGTCCTCGAAAATCTATCCGACACAATCATCCTGACACCTCACGCTTCAGCTGCGCAACTCTGATCATCCAACCTTAGTTCACTGTCCTCATTAAAGTTCCTGCCAACTTATATGATTCACAAGCTTCAACCAAGTTTCATTCACATCCATCACTTTACACACCATTAAGATAGTAAGATAAGTACATAACATCCAATACAATTCCGTCTACTATTAACAAGAGATTAAGGGTGATCAGTTCCTCAATTTGTCAATAGTTAGCCGACAATCATGATGAAGTATAACCCATCATTACTAAACTATAATAGCGCACTTTATCACTTGGCTCAAGTCACCTGAGCATAACGTCCAAGAATTCACTCCATAGTTTCCTCGACGCACGCAGCACAACACAATTCTTAAATATCTTCTAATACAGAAACGTCACTATACCAAGTATAATCCAAATCACTTTGCTCCACGAAAATTTATTCAAGTAGAGAACTTAAGCAATGTCAATAAATCCTTAGTCTTATAACTTCGCTGATCTCCACAATCTCGCATTTTATCGTATTCTAATCACGATCTCAACATCGTCATCTCATCATTCGGTTAGCGACAAAACTTCCAAAATTTTCTTCTAGTTGACTCTGCAATCCACTTATATGATCCAACAACAAAACCTGTAACAACTCATCTTTACATCATCATCCAAACGTCGACGTCACGAGCAATTAAATTCCACTGACAACTTCGCAATTCACCATCACCGCTGAAACATCGCAGCCTTTTAAAATTCTAACAAAAAGCGATCAACTGCCAACACAAATATCTCCCTCGATACAGACCTTCCTGATACAAAATGATATACTAAACTGAAGAGAATTTTATGTAGATTCCAGAAATTCAAGAATCGCTTAAATCCGAGTTACGAGTAAAAAGTTATCACTTGTATAACATGGCTGGTCAAGGAATCCCGTATACCAGTCTGTACTAAATTCAGCATCAGACCCAAAACTTCAAACGCATCTTTCTCCCTCGTCGAAAACATGTAGCAGACAAAGTTTATATGAAAACTGTAGGGAATTTCGCGAGCTTTCCGAAAAGTCCAGAATCGTCTCCATCGGAGTTACGAGCGAAAAGTTATCACCTGATTAGTGAAGGCTGTTCCATAAATATGAAAATACAGATTGGAAGTGATAAACATGGGTTCTACCTTTCTCCCTTGCTTCCAAAAATTCCTAACCATCCTCACCGGCATAAAAATCCGCATCGACTCATCCAAACAATTCCTAACTTCGCTTGGTTTGACTTCGAACGGTTAACTCCCAAGAGTATCTTCTAATTAATCCAACCTCTCGTCCAACGACAAGTCACAGTTATTCCATCTCAAGGATACATCAACTCTACCGCGACATTAAAATCTTAAATCCGTGCTTCCTTCAAAATTGGAAAAATCATGCCATCTCGCCAATACTCGCACTTATGCAATTCCTATTACACCGAACCAACTGTTCACACTTGAAACATCCAAGAGAAGCGCTAGCTTCTCCCCCACTTGGCTTCAAGCCCACTCCTACAAACAAACGACTAGAAAACAAACAAGTACCGACAGTGTTGTACACACTTGTCGCGTACCAAGGGATAAATAACATTATACACACTGGCCGGACAGACCGACCTGCTCTGATACCACTAATGTAACACCCCAAATCTATCCAACGTTATATTTAAATCAGAATGCGGAAATTTCAAACATTAAACATGAGGCATTACATTCTCAACTTATTCCAACAAACAACCAACCTATATTTGCTTTTATTATGATACATAGCATTCGGCGTTCACAACTTATAAATCATATACAACTTTATCCAACTAAAATCAAAACTTCAATTTATAATTATTCAAGAATTATTGTAATAACAACAATTAGAAACAATTTCAACAACAAATAATAACAACTATTCATCGTCTTATAATAACAACAACATGACCGACATAAACAATCATAATCCCATCCCGAGTGCTACGTATCAGAGCAAGACACCAATCGACTAACAGCAACTAAAGACTTCATAAAGTTACTGTTGAAAGTATTTGTGGGTAAATATTTTCTGTAATATATCGTATCCACAGGGATTGGTTAATATCACTGCCGTTCTATAGTTGTTTATTTTGAGTTAAGAAATTTGGTTTGGTTTGTTTTATACTAATAATAATATCAAAAGCAAATAATAAAATAAAAGCGAGTAAAGGACTTTGTGTTAACAAATAAAGAAAGATGTTGAGTCTTTAGGGTTCATCAACCTAATCCTATACAATTATCAATTAAATCACAATAGAACAATCCTTTGAATCATTATCTTCACTTATCCTCAAATAAGATTTCATGTCTGCAAATCAAATTAGATAACTTTTACCGGTATGAGATTCGATCTCTCCAAATCACAATAACGATAATAGTAATTAAGAACGATAATTATGAAAACCCAATTACAATTCCATCTCTGCAAATTGCAATTGAATCAATATAGTAACCTAGGGCAAAAGTTAAATCCTTTCTTTCGATCAAAGATTCAACAATGATGTAAATTAAAAACAAGGTTTCTTATTGATAATAAATTCAAACAATTGTTCACAGGGATTAATCAATGGTAATGTATATTCATAGGTTAACTACTACCTTAGACTCAACAAGAGGGATTTAGCTCTCCATAGACATGAAGAACATACAAGAAGCAATGGAGGAATTCATCTTCATCAATAGAATGCCTTCAATTGGTAAAGAATCCACCTTCTATTGTTATTCTCCGCTTCAGAATCAGATTCCTCTCCTAATTTCGCTCCCACAAAGTATATATAACCACTTGGAAACTAGGGCTTTAAAACAGAACTTTTGGGCTTTTAACGCCGAGGCCGCGGCGCGGCAACGGGCTGGCGCGGCGCGCCCCTCAAACAGAAGTATTTTCGCGGCGCGCCTAGGAACTCTCGCGGCGCGCCCTTTGTACTTTCCATCTTTTCCTTCAGCCTTTGAGACTTCCAGCTTTCTTTCCTCCTCATGTTCTTCTTAAGTTCTTATTCAGCTCAAAACCTGCAACAATAACACCCACAAGTGATTCGATTTGCTTTACGCACGAACTAAACTTATTCAGTTCAATTCTTAATAAAAACCTATGGATTCATCACATTTTTGCATTGGTTTAGAGAAGAAATCATTTATATTAACACATGAATTTACCATTAATTTACTCCTAACAAACTCTCCCCAACTTAGAGTTTTGTTTGTCCCTAAACAAAATTACTTACCTCCAGCAAAGTTTACCGACAATCAAGCAACAAGTTTTTTTCAAAAAGTTTTTCTCATGTGGTTCAATCCAGTAACCAAGTCAAATACTCTTCTTCTACATGCAAACTCAGAACATCCACATGAAACAAACGTTGAAAGCAAATTACCTCCAGAAGTTCAAAACACTACACAATTGTAATTGAATCAGCACTAATCACTCTCATCAAAAAGTATGATGAATAAAAGAGGGGTTAAACACTCATCCAAACAATTAAATCAACAAAGATCCATATCATACGTTCACCAATTTGCTCGCATCAAGCCTTGTGGAATCTGAGAATCAGAAGGTCTTTCTATGGTTGTAATGTGGTTTAGATTCAAAGAAAAGAAGATAATCAAGGGTTGTTCCTAATATAGGGAAGCATCCAATTCATAACTTATTTCTTTTTCTCTAAAACTCTACTACCTTTACCTGTCCATCTTTTTTTCATTCGTTCGTAGCTTGATTCTTCTTTTTCACTTTTTTTTTCAACAACTATTATATTCCAACGTTGTTCTTTTTCCATCAATTTTCTCTTCTTTTTTTTTTTTTCAAGCTACGAATTCTTTAGCCTTTCACCAATTACCACATATACTTACTCTTCTTTTGAGAGTGACTCTCCCCACTTGAAGATCAACCTGTATTTAGATTATATGAATGCTCCCCTACTTTCTAAAAAAAGGTCAAAGAGAAAACACATCACCAAATTTTATGGTTGATGGTCCAAAACAAAACTTTTTATTGAGATCAAACTCACCAGGTATTTCCTTGGTGCATATTATGATACTTACCTTGACCTCAGGCTTAAAGAATGGTTAGCAAAGGATCACACTCTCACAGAAGAGGATAATTTTTACTGTGGAGTCGGCTCAAAGAACTCTCAAATTCAAACAATTGCCTAAATCACTTCCACAGATTTCCACAGACGATGCAACAACCGGTTTAGCATGATACGAACACGTCAAAATAATTGATGGTCTCCTGCATATAGTAAACAATGGAAAGCTTTCCTCACAATGGTTAAGGCTAAGCTGATCCAACAAACAATGTACCATAAAGAACTTCTGACAGTATTTACTAACACCTTAAGTTTCCTTGCACACATTAAGAGTTTGAGTTCAAAAATTCATACCTGCTTTGTTACTTATTGAAAAAGAGAGTGAAACTCAAAAATTTTGACCATTCACTTACTACCACTTTCATACATGTTGCTTCATTGTTGATACTTCGCTTGAGGTTCTCGCTTTGTTATGGGACTACTTACTCTAACTGGAAAAAAAACTAAAACTGAAAGAAACAACGAATTGCAAAACTTACCATAACTTAATTCAAACAAAACAAGTCATAGTGACCACTACGGTTCACTAGAGTCTAGATCAGATAAACAGAAAACAAAACAGCAGTCTTATCATCAACTCAATTACCAACACAAAACAATTTTTCACTCACTCGTACATCTCCTCTCAAATCTCAAACAAACATGGCATCAATATCATCATCAATATCCGCCTCATTATCCTGGCCTTGGTTATCAGCCCCAGCAGTACCACCTGCATCTGCACCTGTACCCGTGCCTGCATCCCCCCCAACAGGAAAAGGGTTGGTCTCCGGCCAACCACAGTAAGTGAAATAGCTTTCCCTGGTTGGAAAAGTTCTCTCTTCAGGAGCTACAGACATGTTCCTGAATTGTTGCTGCATCGCATCATGCAGAAAAATCTGGGATTTCTGATTAGCTTCGAACATAGCGGAGTAGTAATGATGGGCCACCAAAGGGTCAAACGGAGATGCATTACCTTGAGGAGGTGCTGCAGGAACAGAAGGTCCAGCTGGAGGAGAATCGGCTGCCTGATCTCGGTAATATGGCTTTGCACAAAACCTGTCAATAAAAATATCATCAATAAAAGTGTTAATAACGTGATGTCCCTGTGCAGGAAT
Organism: Vicia villosa; assembly: GCF_029867415.1. NCBI lineage: Eukaryota > Viridiplantae > Streptophyta > Magnoliopsida > Fabales > Fabaceae > Vicia > Vicia villosa. The sequence continues at coordinate 20,552 of NW_026705158.1, read as the reverse complement.
CTCTACTCCGGCGTCTTTACAAAGACCCATAATCAATCCAGGTAATGGCAACACACATTTGGCATTAATGCCATGTTGTGTGTCACTCAAAGCAGCTCGTCGCAATTCCTGCGAGAGGATGAAGGCGACATCAACAGAATTTTCCGTCATGATTGTGGTTATTAAGAAAGCCACATCAAGAGGAATGGTGGTGACATGAGTCCTTGGCCGGATGTTGTAGAGGATCACCGATAGAATTCCCCTTGCTGAAACCTTTAGATCTTTCCTGTTGTAGTGAGTCGGGTTCCCTTGCCGACTAAGCTCTGGTCCTCGCCCCCTAGTACAGATTGTCTCAGTCATCAGTTCCACAAAGTCGACACAGTTGTTGACATTCTGCCGGTAGAAGCATTTTTCATTTTCACCCAGTTGGAGTGGTTCCCCTAAAAATTCACTGATTGACTCTCTGTCAAACGCCACAGTTTTGCCTCTTACATAGGACTGATACGAGTAAGCGACAGATTCATCAGTAGTCTTGATTGCATTGGCGTAAAATTCCTTGACTATGTCATAGTCAATCACAGTGTGTGGCTCGAAAACTGTTTCCCAATTCCTGTTTTCCAGAAAACCCCACATGTTAGCATAAGGAGCATCTTCATCTCCCCGAGGTACCACGACTTTCTCAGCCAGGATGGTTCTAGAGCCCAGAGCCTTGAACCTGTCTGCTTGAGCCCGACCTAAAAACTTATCAGCTTGATTTGCAGTAGTACGGGATCCTCTAGGACCAGAGCTTGTGGACTTGGTGCGCACTCTCTTGGCTGGATGCATCTGCAATGATCACAAACAATGACAGAGCAGCATAGAGGGTTAGATAAACAAAACAAAATTTGTCAACAATCTCCAGCCGCGGCGCGACTGCGGTTTCCCGCGGCGCGGCTGCGGCGCATCTAAGGGTTCCTCCCCTGCACCGAACCTTCTTTGAAGGTCCTAACGCCCTTAGTCAGACCATAGCAGAGCAATTGGACAATAAAACAATGTCTTCTACCCTAGGGTTCACACAAATATCATTTAATTCTTAATACCTCATGATTTAGGGTTACCTTCAAGTGAAACACAGCGGCTAGAACACAAGAGTGGAGAGTGAGGAACATACCTTGCTGTAGATTGAGTAATGATGGGCAAAAATAGCGAACTGGGTGATTGATTGGAGCTCTGAACCGGAGGTTGCGCTTTTGGACTTGGAAGTTGTAAAAGATAGAATGAGGGGGAAGTGAGGGTTTTCAAAATAAAACCTATTTTTAGCCTTGTACCGCGGCGCGCAAGCGTACCTCCGCGGCGCGCAAATATTTCTGTTTTGCGTCGCGGCGCGCGCTTAACGCCCGCGGCGCGATCCTTTTTAAAAAATTTCTTTTGTTCCTTGTTCCCCCACTTCGCTCTTTTGCAACTTCCCTTGTGCTGATGGCACTGATTGATGATAACTGAATAAACTAAAAAGATAAAAGAAAATTACTTAAATTGAAAGATGCTTACTCTGTTGGGTTGCCTCCCAACAAGCGCTTCGTTTAACGTCGCATGGCTCGACGGTTAAACCCCTTTGACTAGGAGTTCAACAGGGAGATTGTGCATACTTCTCTATCAAACTCTCCCCCAAGGTAGCTTTTTAACCGTTCTCCATTAACGGTCCAACTGTCTTTGGTCTTACCATCTTCAATAGTAATGGCCCCGTAGGGTTTAATTTCCTTGATTATAAACGGTCCTGACCACTTAGACTTCAATTTGCCTGGGAAGAGCTTGAGTCTGGAGTTGAATAGTAATACAAGGTCGCCTACCTTGAACTCTTTCTTCTTGATTCTCTTATCATGGTACCTTTTCATGTTTTCCTTATACATTTTATTAGACTCATATGCTAGGTACCTGAATTCCTCAAGTTCATGGAGTTGATTCTTCCTCTTCTTATACGCCAAACTATCATCTCTATTGAAGAAACGAAGGGCCCATAGTGCTTTGTGCTCTACCTCCACCGGTAGATGACATGCCTTACCATAAACCATTTGAAAAGGCGATGCACCCGTTGGTGCTTTGTATGCTGTCCTATATGCCCACAAGGCATCATCTATCCTTACCGACCAGTCTTTACGGGATTCTGACACTGTCTTCTCGAGAATGTTCTTGATTGCTCGATTGGAAATCTCTGCTTGCCCGTTGGTTTGGGGATGATAAGGCGAAGCTATCTTATGGTTGATATGATATTTGTCCAGCACTTTTGCCACCTGTTCATTAACAAAATGAGATCCACCATCGCTTATGATCACTCTAGGCATGCCAAAACGTGTGAATATGTTACGATTTAAAAATTTTAGCACTGTTTTGGCATCCGCCTTTGGTGTAGCGATGGCTTCAACCCACTTGGAAACATAATCTACTGCAACTAAAATATATTCGTTAGCAAAAGAGGGAAGAAATGGCCCCATAAAATCAATGCCCCAACAATCAAAAACTTTTATTTCAATGATGGTTTGAAGTGGCATCTCATCCCGTTTGCTTATCCCTCCAACTCTTTGGCATTTGTCACAACTCTTTGCATGGTGATGGGCGTCTTTAAAAATTGTTGGCCAGAAAAATCCGGATTGGAGGACCTTTGTTGCTGTCCTCCATCCATTAAAATGACCACCACTTGGTGAATTATGACAATGCCACAAGATTTGTTGGGCTTCTTCTTCAGTCACACATCTTCTTAGAATTCCATCCTTACCTATCTTGAACAAGTATGGGTCGTCCCACACATAGTACTTTGCATCGGCTAATAACTTTTTCTTTTTGTTCCAGTCAAAGTCCTCCGGTATCATACCGGTTGCTTTATGATTAGCCAAATCGGCGAACCATGGTCTTGTTTGTATTTCAAAAAGTTGTTCATCCGGGAATGTCTCATTTATTTCAGCTTCTTGGTTGGTGACATTTACATTGACCAACCGAGATAAATGGTCTGCTACCACATTCTTTGACCCTTTTTTATCCCGGATTTCTATGTCAAATTCTTGTAAGAGAAGGACCCAACGAATGAGTCTTTGCTTCGAATCCGGTTTGGTGAGCAAATATTTTATTGCTGCATGGTCAGTATAAATCACCACTTTTGACCCAATGAGATAGGATCTGAATTTTTCAAGAGCATACACTATAGCTAAAAATTCTTTTTCTGTGGTAGCATAGTTGACTTGAGCGTCATTTAGCACCTTGCTTGCATAGTGTATGACATGAAAAACTTTTCCTTTCTGTTGGCCTAACACCGCACCTATGGCATAGTCGCTAGCATCACACATCAATTCAAAATGGTTTTTCCAATCTGGTGCTACTATCACAGGTGCGGTAGCTAGCCTTTCTTTCAGGTCATTGAAGGCTTTAACACAAGATTCATCAAAATTAAAACATGTACCTTGGTTGAGTAGATTACTCAAAGGCTTGGCAATCTTGGAAAAATCTTTAACAAACCTTCTGTAGAATCCTGCATGACCTAAAAAGCTTCGTACTCCTTTGACATTGATTGGAGGTGGGAGTTTTGAAATTACCTCCACCTTGGCTTGGTCTACTTCAAGTCCCCTTGAAGATACTTTGTGTCCGAGTACAATTCCTTCTGTTACCATAAAATGGCACTTCTCCCAATTAAGAATCAAGTTGGTCTCAATACACCTTTCAAGTGCCACGTCCAGATTATTCAAGCATGTATCAAATGTCTTTCCGAACACTGAAAAGTCATCCATGAATACCTCAATACTCTTTTCAATAAGGTCAGAGAATATGGCTTGCATGCATCGTTGAAAGGTTGCTGGGGCATTGCATAGTCCAAATGGCATCCTCCTATATGCGAAGATTCCAAATGGACATGTAAATGCTGTCTTCTCATGATCTTCTGGGTTGACTACGATTTGATTGTATCCGGAATATCCATCCAGAAAGCAATAGTAATTCTGCCCCGATAATCTCTCAAGCATTTGATCCATGAATGGTAATGGAAAGTGGTCTTTTCTCGTTGCTTTATTGAGTCTCCGGTAATCTATGCACATGCGCCACCCGGTCACAGTTCTAGATGGTATGAGTTCATTCTTGTCATTCCGGATTACCGTCATGCCTCCCTTCTTTGGAACAACTTGTACCGGACTTACCCATGCACTATCAGAAATTGGGTAAATCATTCCTGCTTCAAGGAGTTTGATTACCTCTTTCCTTACTACCTCTTTCATTGTTGGGTTCAGTCTTCGTTGTGGTTGGGCCACTGGTTTGAAGTCTTCTTCTAACATAATCTTGTGCATGCAATATGCGGGGCTGATACCTTTCAAATCTGCCAATACCCATCCGATTGCTGCTTTATTCTTTTGAAGGATTTGTATGAGTCTTGCCTCTTCGGTCGCATTTAACTTTGAGCTAATAACGACCGGCTTTCTTCCTTCTTCATCTAAAAATACATATTTCAAATGAGTTGGAAGCACTTTTAATTCTAACTTCGACTCTTTCACTTCTTTTTTCAGCTCCAAATCCTCCACTTTGTCTTCTTTGTTGGATGTGTTGCCACCTTTCTCTAATTCTTTTAGAAACAACTCAATTTCTTTTTCTTCTTCTTGAGTGAGTACATTAAATGAATCAACAAGAGACCTCTCTAAAGGGTTAGAAAGATGAATTTGGCTTGCTACTTCTTCGACACTTGTTTCAGTTACATCCATGCGAAAACAATCATTCTTGTCTTTGGGTTGTTTCATGGCATCAAAGAGGTTAAAACATACCTCTTCATCTTGGACTCTTAGCTTCATTATACCGTCATCGATGTCAATCATCATCCGGGCTGTTTTCATGAATGGTCTTCCAAGAATGATAGGTGAGTCTTTATCTTCTTCCATATCGATTACCACAAAATCTACCGGGAACAAAAATTTGTCAACTTTCACTAACATGTCTTGTGCAATTCCATATGGGAGAGTGGTAGACTTGTCAGCTAGTTGCAAAGTCATTCTTGTTGCTTTCATCTCAATATTTCCCAGCCGCTTTACTATTGATAAAGGAATTAAATTTATGCTGGATCCGAGATCAATCAATCCATTCCCAATATTTTGATTCCCTATTGTAACCGGTAAAGTGACTCTTCCAGGATCTCTCGCCTTTTGAGGAAGACGCGATATGATAGCACTACATTGTGCATCAAGTATAACAACCTCTTCTTCTTCCGGTCTTTTCTTCTTTGTCAAGATATCTTTCATGAATTTCGCATATTTTGGCATTTGGGCAATAGCTTCAGAGAATGGAATATTAATTTGTAGTTGCTTAAAAATTTCCATAAACCTGGCATATTGTCTAGCGTTGTCTTTCTTTGAAGGAGCATGAGGATATGGCAAATGTTGACTTGGAATCGTGTTGTTCGCCATCTTATCTTTAGCACTCCTTCTTTTTAATTTCTCCTTCTTGACTTCTCCACTCAAATCTTCCTCTTCATCCCCCTTTCTAATAATTTCATATTCTTCATCTTCTCCATCATGTTTTTCATCTTCTTTTTCTTTATCGTCTTCAACCTCATTAGTTTTCGTTTCATCCTTGCCACCTTTTTGTCCAGACCTTGTTACCACTGCTTTGCAATGTTCTCTTGGGTTCTCTTGAGTGTTGGCCGAGAAAGTTGCATTTGATTGATTAGTTGCAATCTGCTTAGCAAGTTGGCCCACTTGAGTTTCTAAACTCTTTATAGCCGCTTCTTGACTCTTTTGATTTGTCGTGGACATTTGCATAAATTGTGTCATAGTTTCTTCTAGCTTTGATTGTCCTCCTTGTTGTGGTGGTGGTTGGGTGTATGGTTGGAATGCTTGTTGTTGATACCCTTGATTCGGTGACCTTTGTTGGTACCCTTGGTTGTTGTATCTTGGTGGATAACCTTGTTGGTATGGCTGATTCTGATATTGATTCTGCCTTTGTCCTTGGTTATTATTCATGTAATTCACTTCTTCTTCTTGCACTGGTGGACAGAATCCTGTTTGATGATCTCCCTTGCACAATTCGCACCTAGCAACTTGATATGAATTAGATACCCCGTTCAGCTCCTTGATTTGTTGTGGTAGTTTAGACATTTGTTGTGTCAAAAGTTCCACTTGTGAAGTTAGCAATTTGTTCTGAGCAAGTAGAGCATCACTGTTGTTCAACTCTAACATTCCGGGTTTCTTATCTCTTACCGTTCGATCATGATTGCCTTGACGATCATTTAGAGCCATTCGCTCTATTATCTGAGTAGCTTCTTCAGGTGTTTTGGACATGAGAGAACCACCAGCTGTGGCGTCTGTGGACCGTCCTTTCGGGCCATACCCCTCCCGTGGGTGGGATACGTGAACTGACTCTTTTTTGTCGATCGGACGCTTTCGCGTCGCTTTTGAAAAAAAGTTTACAGAGTCGCCACCGACCTTTTATTTTATCCAATGAAGGAAAGGTTTATAAAAGAAACAGAAAAAAGACCTTTGAGAGATTCTGGGTAAGGGGGTAGGTTATACAAAGGGAAGGTGTTAGCACCCTTTGTATCCATGGTTATCCATGGGCTCTTTAGTTTGCTTAGCTCATTTGCTTTACTTTTCAATTGATTCGGAATGCTTTACCTGTGTTTTTGAAATACCTTTGCAAATAGAATTTGTAATGATCCTTGTGCGGATATATACAAATGCTTGTTTATCTTTCGAAAGATGTTTTGAAAAGATCGTTAATTTTGTAATGATCCGTGTTTGGATGTATACAAAATATTGTCTTTTGGAAAATTCGTTTTTAAAAAAACAACAGTGTATGAGAATTTTGTTTGTTTTGATTTTGAGCAAGCAAACTAGGAGGTCTACCCTGAGTTAGGAGGTCTTTATCCTTGTTCCCTTTAAAAATCTATCCATTCGTCGGATATAAACAAAAGGTTCGATTTTGTACTCGAAACAGTAGAAATGTAACTTTGATTTTGAAAAGAGTGAAAAGGGGTTACCCTAGGAGGTGCAAATGTGATTGTGATTGAATTCAGGTATTTATCTTTGAAGTTAGTGATCTGACGGTTCAGTTTTATCTTTGACATACACGCAGTTTATATGGGTGCTGGAAATTAAAATGCGGAAATGTAAAGTGCAGAAAGTAAATCTACGCTATTACATCGATTGTGCGGGAAATGTAAACTAGCCTATTTACATGAATTTGACATCCTATACATTTATCTAGGAATTTAAATTGTAATAAATAAAAGGCATGTTTTTGTATTTTTGTGATTTATTTTAAATATAATTAATGCATTATTAATTAATTTAAAAGAAAGAAAAGATGGAAATATGATTAAACCTAGCAAATAAGCTTAAAAATATGTACAAAATGTTTGTTAATTGATTTTAGAACAAAACTAATTTTTTTGGAATTTTTGAAATTTGTTTTTGGGTTTTTTTAAGTTAATTAAGACATAATTATATAAATAATTACACAAATAATTAAAGCTTAAAGAGAAAATTATCCTAAATATGTACAAAATTAGTTTATGATATATAAACAATATTTAACACAAAGAACAATTTTTTTTATGATTTTTTGATTGGTTAGAATAATTAAAAAGTAAATATATAAATATAAACTAATTAATTATGTAAAATATTGGAATTATGAAGAAAAATAAAATATTTTTATTTCAGAAAATAATATATATTTTTAGAAGTCTAAAATATTTTTTGTGGGATTTTTTGGATTTTTTAAGTATTTTTAATTAATTTTGCAAAGAAAATAAAATAAAAATAGAAAATGAAAAAAGATACTGATCCTGTGTGGTGAGGAGCTGAGGCTCCACGGTGTGCATGCATGTCAGATGCGTTGGATTGGAATATTGAATGAGATCAAGGGCTCAGATTGCAAGACACATGATGTAATGATGGGATTGCATGTATTGAATTGGTGGGGAGACCAAAGTCAGACTGGCCCCACCTCTTTCTTGCGTGGACAACGACCGGTTGACTGACGAACCACGCTGGGACGCGTGGTCGTCTTCAACCTCCAGACCTCACGTTTTTATATACAAATAGCGGGGGTTTTAAACCTCCCCTATTTTTACGATAAAATGCAACTTTTGAATAGCTTCATCAACCTGCAAAGATAAGCATTAGTAGCAAAAGAAGGCAACCCAGATCCACTAAACATGATGTCCTGAGTTCATTGGTGGTGTCAGTTTCTTTGTTTGAGGCCTGTAGCCATGGGTTCGAAGAGTTTAAAGTATGAACACTCATATGCACTTGTTAATGGCATGAGGTGATTCTCACGTGGTAACTCTCATGTTAAAGCCCAGATCACTCCTATAGGACCTTATGAACATATTAGGATGGTTAGTTTACATGGAAATTGATTGCATATAAGAAAACGAAAGTCAAGTGCATATGTACATGAAGAACACTATGCTCACTATACGACTCTCATGGGACTATGTTAGGAGTTCAATCTTACTCTATATGATTTGAGAAGATGATTGGAAAGCTTTGTTTGTATTAATATTGCTTGGAATATAGAATTTGAAAATTACAAAGTGTATGTATTTTTTGGAGAATTTTATGATAATGATGGCTATGCTCTTGCCCTCAATTCGTGTCTCCCATTGGTGCTGAAGTAGAATAGCTTATTTATAAGCCAAAGGCTGCTTGGAAGTGAAGCAAGAAGCTTTGATTGCTCTTGTTGAAAATTTGATTTTTAAAATATTAAAAATCTTTGAATTGTTGACCAAGTCTTCTTCTACTCAATGCACTTGTCTTGGGCATCAATTTTCTGCAGAAAAATGAAGACTTTGGAGGTGTGTCATACTTGGAGATCAAGCCATCAATTATCCATGCAATTTCCTTTAATTTTAATCTTAAAATAAGATAAAATTATGTCAAAAATGGATAATATAGATGTGGGCTTTGTCTTGGTCGTGGGAGGCCCATAGTAACATGGCAAAGATGTTTGGACCATAAAAACTTGGCATCTTTTGGAAAAAAAACATTTTTGAGCAATGTTGATTTCATGCATTTTCCCAAAATTTAGCCAACTTCAACAAGGTGTAAATCCTTCAATTTTTGTCATATGAAGGAGATCTTGCACTTTTTGGAAACCTCAAAGAGTCCTCTAACCAATGTCTTTGGTCTCATGTCAAAATGATTTTTGGTTCTCCTTGTGTGTCCATTTGAAAAAAGTGTCTTTTTGTTGACTTTGAAAATGACCTGTAATGTCTTTGGCCATATTTTTCAAATGGTGAATGCTATGACCATGGGATCAATTGCATTTGAAAGATAATTGAATTTCCTTCAAAATGAGCTTTGGTTGACATTTTTTGGATGAAGGATGAGAGAGTTATGATCAGTCAAAGTTGAGTTGACTTTTCAGGCAAAAACCCTAATTTTGAATCTTAGGGTTTTGTTGATTTTTGATCTTTCCTTGATGAATTGTGATCATCCAATGATCAAATGTTGAATCCTTTGACAAAATATGGACTTTGGCAAAAAATTTCATTTTTGACTGTCAGTTGACTTTTTTGGTCAAACGGGTCGTCTGTTGACTGTTTGAGCTGCTGACGGTGCGTCTGAGTGAATTGAAGTTTGAAAATTTGTATGATGGTACTTTGAGATGTATGGATGTATATGAAATCCATTTGAGCTCTCAAAACTTGTTGCTCCTGTTAAAACAAGAAAAACCCTGATTAGGGACTGTCTGTATAGGAGGCAGTTAAGCGTACCTGATTTTTGTGCAGTGCTGAGTTTCTGCTAATCGCGTGATATTCAGAAGACTTCTAACACAAAAATCTTGGAAATTTGAATTGTGAATGATTGATTTGATTGATTGTACAAATCACTGAGAATTGTACTGTCTGCAGTCTGGCTGTCAACTGACTGTTCGTGTACTGAAGCAGCAGTTAAAGTGAAAAATCAACTGTCAAAGTTAATTTTCTTTTTTGTTGTTATTTTTGTTTTTGTTTGGTGTGAAGCATGAAAATTTATTTACATGACTTGTTAGAAAACAGAAACATAATAAATAACTGATATTTACAGTATGTGGGCAAAATTACCGATAATAACCTGAAAATTATTTACTGCACAGAAATAGAAATATTTGACTGGCAGAAAACACAAAAAATATTATCTTAGTAATTAAGCAATATTATGACAAATAGTACAACATTTAATACTGACAGCATAAATATTACATACTATTGAACAGTACGACGAATAGACGGTACGTTTAAGAAAATAAGAAACACGGCAAACTTTAAAAATGACGGTTGATGAACCATGCTATGATCAATAACATGTAGAGGATTGGGAATGCAACTATTGCAGGTCCACACTTCTCAGGACTGTGTAGGCAGAAGAAAGTCATGATCACCGTAGCAATGGTGATGACTGTAAGAAACAGTGTCTCTATCCATTTTGCCATTCTTGCTAGGAAAGAAGAAAGAAAATGGATGATGAAGTAGAAATTTGAAAGAAGATTTAGAATTTGATGTGAGATTTTATGGAAGAATGAGAAGTATTTATAGAATGGAAAGATGATAGAGACGTTGGGGAATGATGTGATTCCGTACAAATGGAAATTTTGAGTGGAAGTGAGATTTGAAAGAAAGTGTATGATATTGTTGGGAAAAGAGAGATGTGTAGAATAAAGTTGAGATTTGAATTGGAAAGAAGAGATTTGAAAAGATTTTGAAAATAATGGAATATAGTACAAAAGTTAGTGGGAAACCAAAAACAATTGTTACCAGTACAGTGTGAGTTTCCTGCTTTTGCGCCTGCAAAAAAGATTTAACCCTGCATGAACTGTGTTAGTACTATTTATCTGTAAAATAAATAAATAGTATTTGTGAAGTAAAGAACAGTATTTGGCGTTTGCGTAAGAATAAATTCCACTGTAAGCCAAGCTACTGTATAAGAAAAGTTTCTGAAATTTAAGTACTTCATATGCTAGGATATTTGAAATAAAAATCCATGATTATATGAAACTCTTAATTTTCAGATTGGAGTTTTCTTGAAAAAAGATGTGGGCAAATTTTGGGGTATAACAGTTGCCCCTATTCAATCTTCTTAAACCTGAAGAGATTGTCTGAAATCTGAAGGTAGAAGATGATTGAATAAATAGATGCCCTGAAAATTTGCACTTACCTTGATCAGCAGAGATGTTGGAAGTTGCATTTGAATGTTGTCTGTGAAATGTTGTTGGCAGATTGAAACATTACCTGAGATGGGCTTTCGGATGCCACCTGGACAATGTGTTGATGGTTTGTTCATCAGAATGAATCTGTTGATTATATCTTGATGAAGGATTTGAAAGTTGATCATTGTGGAACCGTTTGAGGTATCACTTTAGATCTGCAGTGTTAGATCGTTCTGGAACCGTCTGAGGTTTCGCCTTAGATCTGAAATGCTAGATCGTTCTGGAACCGTCGGAGGTATCGCCTTAGATCTGAAATGCTAGATCGTTCTGGAACCGTCGGAGGTATCGTCTTAGATCTGCAATGCTAGATCGTTCTGGAACCGTCTGAGGTATCGCTTTAGATCTGAAATGCTAGATCGTTTTGGAACCGTCTGAGGTTTCGCCTTAGATCTGAAATGCTAGATCGTTCTGGAACCGTCGGAGGTATCGTCTTAGATCTGCAATGCTAGATCGTTCTGGAACCGTCGGAGGTATCGTCTTAGATCTGCAATGCTAGATCGTTCTGGAACCGTCTGAGGTATCGCCTTAGATCTGAAATGCTAGATCGTTCTGGAACCGTCTGAGGTATCGCCTTAGACTAGCAATGTTAGATGATAAATGAGTTGAGAATGAGAGTTCTTTAGAGTGAATCTTTGGTTTGATTGTATCTGAAAGGACTGCTTGTCTGAATAAGATTCAGGATGAACACTGCATGTGAGTGAGAACATCTTTGCTGAAGACATCTGTCTACCTGAAAAATCAAGTTAATAATATGCGATGTCTATGATGCATGTATGATATGAGATCCTCGAGCTAGAGGAGAAATATGCAAGTTATGTTGTGTATGAATATGCGTATGATGCATGATTGTGAATGTGAATATGAGTGTGAATGTGATGCATGGTTTATGCAGCTTAGAGCGTGTCAAGCTCCTGATTGGGAAAATAAATCCCAGCTCAATCGTCAAGAAATGAAGGCATTGTGATTGGGAAAATAAATCCCTGCTAGCCATTTGGAAGTGAAGGCATCGTGGTTGTTGATGATCTTCTGTCTCGCTTGAGTACCCTGGGTTGGGGAAATTCTTTGAGAACCAGGATGTTCTATTGAAGGATCTTTGATTACTGCTCGGGGATGAACAGTAGTTTTGAGAGTTCGGACTGTGACGCCCTTTGGAGTGGGAATGAGGAAGATGCATAATCCTCCGATGCACTATCTGACCAAGTTTGGGTGCGGAGATCACACCTTCTGAAGACAGTAATCTGGAACAACCCTGCTGGGGAATAAGACTTCTTTCGAAAGAAAAATCTTTTTGAGGGATTTGTTGAGGAATGTGTCTCCATTGGGGAAACTTCCTTCTGATGCTGGTTTAGGATAATGTCCAAATAATTGGGACATGTCCGGAATGCTATTCCTGTTTTTCCTGGTAAACATCAATCATATTCAAATGCATATGTTCATTCAAAATATCATTGGGATGCTCGCGTATTCAAAACAGAAAAAATGAAAATGTTAGTTATAAGCTGCATTGATTTTTGAAAAGGTGCCGTGATAGGCGGATTAGTATAGGGAGACAACAATCCTAGAAGTAGGAAATTGTCAGAAAGTTTTGAAAAGTATTTATGAAAAGAAATAGCTATGTGAGAACGATCCAGTCAAGTTTCAATTCTGCTATTGCCAATCTGTCTTCGAGCATCTCATCCCTCACTTGTTGGAAGAAAGTGATTGGACTGATTGGTGTCTTTGAGGTGTTGAACCTTGTCGGTGAGTAGGCAGCTGAGCGGGACATAGTTGTATGCTTTATTCCCTAATTTTTGCCTAGGCTGCCCTTTCAGGTTTTCAGCCTACCGGGATTGTATTTGTTTTGTCTCTAATTTTTGCCTGGATCGCCCTTTCGGGTTTTCAATCCACCGAGACGCTCATTTTTGCCTAAGTTGCCCTTTCAGGTTTTCAACTTAGCGAGCTGTATTTTTTATTTTTTTTTTTTTTTTTTTAAGCAAAGTACTTTTTGACTATGTCCGCATTCACAGGGTGTGGGAAATCCTCGCCATCCATGGTGGTAAGCAACATGGCACCGCCGGAGAATATTTTCTTGATTATGAATGGTCCCTCGTAGGTGGGGGTCCATTTGCCTCTGGGATCACCTTGTGGTAAGATGATGCGTTTGATAACCAAGCCACCAGTTTGGTATGCTTGACTTTTGACTTTCTTGTTGAATGCTTTGATCATGCGCTTTTGGTATAGCTGGCCATGACAGATAGCTGCAAGTCTTTTCTCATCGATCAAGTGTATTTGGTCGAATCGAGTTTGAATCCAATCGTCTTCGTCTAGATCGGCTTCTTTCATGATCCTTAAGGAAGGAATCTGGATTTCGATTGGGAGAACTGCTTCCATACCGTAGACTAACGAGAATGGAGTTGCCCCTGTTGAAGTACGCGCAGATGTGCGATAACCATGAAGAGCAAAAGGTAACATCTCATGCCAGTCTTTGTAGGTTACTGTCATCTTTTGTATGATTTTCTTGATGTTTTTGTTGGCGGCTTCGACAGCGCCGTTCATCTTTGGTCGATATGGAGAAGAATTATGATGTTTGATCTGGAACTGCGTGCAGAGTTCAGTAATCATTTTGTTGTTTAGATTCGTGCCATTGTCAGTGATGATCCTTTCGGGGATGCCGTACCGACAAATGAGATTGTGCTTGATAAACCTGGCTACCACATTCTTGGTGACAGAAGCATATGAAGCTGCCTCTACCCACTTTGTGAAGTAGTCAATAGCGACCAGGATAAAGCGATGTCCGTTGGAAGCAGTAGGTTTGATTTCTCCAATCATATCAATACCCCACATTGCGAAAGGCCAAGGAGCCGTCAGAACGTTTAATGGAACTGGAGGTACATGCACTTTGTCGGCATATATCTGGCATTTGTGACAAGTTTTGGAATGATGATGGCAATCTGTCTCCATGGTAGACCAGTAGTAACCTGCTCTCAAGATCTTTTTAGCCATTGTATGTCCGTTGGAATGAGTACCGAAGGTACCATTGTGTATGTCTTCCATGATTTGTTCTGCTTCCTTCTTGTTTACGCAACGAAGTAAAGTCGAGTCATGGTTGCGTTTGTACAAAGTTCCATTGCTTAGGAAGAATTTGGAGGCAAATCTCCTTAGAAACTTTCTGTCGTTAATAGATGCCCCTTCAGGGTACTCCTGGGTTTCGAGATACCTTTGTATTTCATGGAACCATGATTTGTCTTCCATTTGTTTGGTATCGATCTCATTGCAATAGGCTGGTTCGTCTTGCCTGTAAATGGTGATCATAGGAGCTTCGTCGTCCCAATTGACTTTGAACATGGATGACATGGTAGCTAAGGCATCAGCTAGTTGATTTTCTTCGCGTGGGATGTGTTCGAAAGTGATCTCCTCGAAGTAAGGAATCAAACTCAACACATGTCCTTTGTATGGAATTAGATTTGGGTGCTTTGTGTCCCATTCCCCTTTGACTTGGTAGATTACCAAGGCCGAGTCTCCGTAGACTTCAAGGAATTTGATTTTTAGATCAATTGCAGCTTTGAGACCCAGAATGCATGCTTCGTATTCGGCTATATTGTTGGTGCAATTGAAACACAATCTGGCGGTGAAGGGTGTATGACCTCCTGTGGGGGAAATGATCACAGCTCCGATGCCATTGCCGAGCGCATTAGAAGCTCCGTCAAAAACCATAGTCCATCGGGATCCTGGTTGTTTGTAGTCATTGACTAGCATAATGTCTTCGTCTGGGAAGTCAAAGTTCAATGCCTGATAATCATCTACTGCTTGATGAGCTAAATGATCAGCTACCACACTTCCTTTGATTGCTTTTTGCGAAGTGTATTGAATGTCATATTCTGTTAGGATCATTTGCCATCTTGCAATCCTTCCAGAGAGAGCAGGTTTTTCGAACACGTATTTGATTGGATCCATCTTGGAGATCAGGAAAGTGGTGTGATTTAGCATATACTGTCTTAGTCGGCGAGCCGCCCATGCTAAGGCACAGCAAGTTTTTTCGAGTAGTGAGTATCTTGTTTCACAATCGGTAAACTTTTTGCTAAGATAGTAGATTGCGTGCTCCTTTCGACCGGAATCGTCATGTTGTCCGAGTACACACCCCATTGAATCTTCTAACACAGTTAGGTACATTATCAGAGGTCTGCCTTCCACAGGAGGTAACAAGATTGGCGGTTTTTGAAGGTATTCTTTGATTTTATCAAAGGCTAACTGGCATTTGTCATTCCATCTTTCCACTTGATCTTTCTTCAGTAATTTGAAGATTGGCACACAAGTAGGAGTCATATGGGCAATGAATCTGGCTATGTAGTTTAGACGTCCCAAGAATCCTCTGACTTGTTTCTCGGTACGGGGTATAGGCATTTCTTGAATGGCTTTGACCTTGGCAGGATCAACCTCAATACCTTTACTGCTGACGATGAAACCTAAGAGTTTACCGGATCTTACTCCAAAGGTACACTTGTTCGGGTTCAGTCGCAATCTGTATTTCTTGAGTCTGTCAAACAGCTTGTGTAAATGACTCAAATGTTCTTCTTCGGTGTTGGATTTTGCGATCATGTCATCGACATACACCTCTATTTCCTGATGAATCATATCATGAAATAGTGTTACCATTGCTCGTTGGTAGGTAGCTCCAGCATTTTTTAGACCAAAGGGCATTACTTTGTAACAAAAGGTTCCCCAGGGAGTTGTGAAGGTTGTTTTTTCCATGTCTTCGGGTGCCATCTTGATTTGATTGTACCCTGAGAATCCGTCCATAAAGGAGAATACCTTGCATTGTGCGGTATTGTCAACTAGTACATCGATGTGCGGTAAAGGGAAATCATCTTTAGGGCTTGCCCGGTTCAGATCTCTGTAGTCTACACACATTCTGACTTTCCCGTCTTTTTTGGGTACAGGCACGATGTTAGCTATCCAAGGAGGATAACTTACAACTTTTAGGAATCCGGCATTGAATTGTTTTTCAACCTCGTCTTTGATCTTTTTTGACATATCAGGCTTACTCCTTCGCAGTCTCTGTTTGACCGGAGTGCTTCCTTCTTTGATTGGCAGGCGATGAACTACAATGTCCGTGTCAAGGCCAGGCATATCTTGATAAGACCAGGCGAATATCTCGGCGTAGTCTTGCAACAATTGAATCAGTCTTTGCTTGACACTGTTTTCTAAGTCAGCCCCAATTCTGACCTCTTTCTTTTCTTCGTCACTGCCCAAGTTGATGACCTCAATCGGCTCCTCATGAGGCTGTATGGCTTTTTCTTCTTGTTCTAGAAGTCTTGCAATTTCTCTTGGCACTTCACAATCTTCCTCACTTTCGTCCTCAGTTTGGTAGATCGGATTTTCAAAGTCATGACGGGCAATAGCAGAGTCGTTATTGACTGGATCCAGCGTGTATGTGAATCTGCATGGTAGATATGTGAGTGTGTATGAAGAGAAAAACATAGCTATTTGAAAGCGAATAAAGAAAGAAAAAGGATCACAAAATTTTGAACATGCAAGCATCCCATGATTTTATTGAATGCACATAATCATGATATGACAAACCCTTTTTATAGAAGGACCGTTGTGCTAAGGCACACGGCTTTCAAGCTCATGGTTCGACTGTTCAGGAACCACTTTTATCTTTGCACAATATACACAAAGAAAACAGGAAATGGCATTTACTCCTGATCAAAGGAGATCACATCCTCTGCTTTCCAGTTGTTCAATCCACCGTTGTTAGCAGGGAGCACCCAGCTGTTCCAGTTGCAGTTGTTCTTTTCGTCTTCCGTAGCATTGATTCCGCTAGTGGGAAAATGCGTAGGTAATTCCTCAGGATAAGTTGGATGATTTGTTGGATATGAGAATCCAGGTGGAGGTCCCTCTATTGGCTGAGCGAGATGCTCGATAAGGCCGTCCCATGCAGTAGGAATGATGTTTTGAATAGAGACTTGTGCATCCTGATAAGGAGTGTACTGTGACAGAAAATAACCTTCGTTGTTTGGCATCTTCCTGGCTTCTTCAAGAGCGAAGTTGTCGTCGTACTGTTCGTCCCATCCAGTCGGGACAATGTCTTTGATGGGAGTTGAAAAGCTCGGAGGAGCGGAATATTTCACCATATAGTCGTATTTGCCGCTGGGTTCTCCTAGCGTGTCCCATACTTCTTTGGGTGGATTTTGATATTGCTGAGTGACGGGACTTGTGATACTTCCGTCATTTTGATTACCCTCTTCTGTTGGAGTAAGATCTTCCAGAGCAATGTAAGAATTCTGAGGTGTGATATACTGGTAGTTGTAACCGTCATTTGGTCCTCCCACAGCATCCCACATTCCCATGGTAATGGGTGGAATTTCGTCTGGATATGGCTGAATGATGTGGTTCAAGTATGTTCCTTCATCATCAATGGCGTTTACTTCTTGGCTGGCGAAGTGTGATATTAACCCTTCAGAGCGAGGATTTTGATCATTCTTTTGATTTTCACCATTATAGCCCAGACCTAGCTTGTCGGACTTGTAGGGTATATCAGGGAGTTGTCCCCATACTGTGCGATCACCCTGTTCAATCATGGCTTTGGCATCTTTGAGAGAAGCCATAGTTGTAGCTGGAGTAGCAGGAATATGCTTGGTGGTAGAGATATCTGGAGATACAACCTCAAAAGCTTGATACGGAGTTTCGATGGATTCGCCCTCCATCTCAACATACTTGTCGTTGCTCAAGTGACTGACCATATATTCTTCTTCGCCATAGACTGTGACAACCTTTCCTTTTACTGGGTATTTTAACTTCTGATGCAGGGTAGAAGTTACAGCGTTTGCCCCATGTATCCAAGGGCGTCCTAGTAAACAGGAGTATGTTGGAAGAACGTCTATTACGGAAAAGATAACATCGAAAGTTTGAGAGCCCACTCTGATTGGGAGCTTAACTTCTCCGTACACCGTTCTTGTTGACCCATCGAAAGCTCTTACAACCACATCACTTGGTTGTAGCACAACTCCTTTGAAGTCAAGTTTTTCCAGTATTACCTTTGGTAACACGTTTAGAGAGGAACCATTGTCTATTAGCACATGAGACAGAGTGGTGCCGTTGCATTCGATAGAGATGTGCAGGGCCTTGTTGTGATTTCTTCCAGCAGGAGTTAGATCCACATCAGAGAAACCAAGACCATTGGGCACTGTAAGACTGGCGACACAATTCTCAAATTGGTCGATTGGGATTTCTTGAGGCACATGCGCAGCTTGAAGGAACTTCATTAGAGCTTTAGCATGAGCTTCTGAATATTTTAGCAGAGATAACATTGAGATTTTTGAAGCAGTATGCCCCAGTTGTTCGACAATATTGTAATCACTTTTGCAGATGATTTTCAATATTTCGTCCATCTCTTGCTTTGATGGATCCTCAGCAGTGATCTCTACCGGATTTTGAACTGGTTCGATCAGTGGCTCTTTGCCTCGAGTGTTGATATCTGGAATAGGAATTGGAACCTGGATTGGACTAGCAGCAATATTTGGAGAAATTTCTGGTGAAAAGATTCTTCCACTTCTCGTGATCTTGCTAGTGCCTGCAATGTTACTTACAGCTGAAGTAGTTAGTGTTGCGTCCTCTTTAGTCGAGGGATCCTGCTTAACTCCATGAATGTAAACATTAGTGTCATATCCCCATGGGACAGCTTTGTCTGAGGAGTATGGAAATGGAGTTGGTCTAGCAATGACTACTGATGCCACTTTGAGTGTAGCAGAAAGTTTGAATGGAGCCTTGGTAGAGATTTTGAATGGTAAGCTGGAGATCACTGAGACGTCTTCCATTCTTATCCCGTTGGCAAAGACTTTGCCCAACATGTCCATAGAAGGGAGCCTCTCAAACATAATGATACGGCGATCCATGTATTTTTGAATTCCCATCTTTAGATTTTCACAACCATTGGGTTGGCGTGAGCAATAAAAGCAGTCGGGATCACAACCTGGAAAGTAACCAGCTTGGATGAACTTTCTTTTGACTTCGAGGAGTGGAATTGATACTTCGTTCACATCATAAATGTAAACTGTGTCTATGATAGCATTAACAGTTTTGTCATGCTTTGGCATAGGTGCTGTGATGACATTTGGAGTTTCTGGAGGATCGAATTCAATTTCCCCAGCATCTATCATGTCTTGGATTTTGTTTTTCAGGGCCCAGCAGTGATCTGCGTCATGTCCTGGACAGTTTGAATGATAGGCACATGTTGCATCAGGGCGATAATTCAGAGAAGAAGTGTTGACATTCTTCGGAGGACCTCTTAATGTGATCAAATCTGCTTTTAGCAAGTGCTGCAATGCCTGAGAGATTGGCATGTTGATTTTGGTGAAAGTTCTTCTTGGTGCATCTGGTCGATGCGTATATTTTGGCTGTTGATCTTTTTGAGGTGCAGATGCGGAGATCATAACTGCCCCTACAGATTGATGCTGATCACTTTTGTGACTTGTCTGAATTTGCGCTGTATTGACCTCATTTCTGATGGGCTTTTTTGTAGTACCAGAGGAGGATCCTACTTGAATTTTTCCATTTCGAATGCCACTTTCGACACGTTCTCCGGTCAGTATTAGGTCAGTGAAACCTGATGATGAACTTCCCAGCAGATGGCTATAGAATGGGCCAGTTAAAGTGCCCATGAACATGTCGACTAGTTCGCGATCAGATAAGGGTGGTTGAACCCTTCCAGCCATATCTCTCCACTTTTGTGCATACTCTTTGAAACTTTCTTTTGGTCCCATAGACATGCCTCGCAATTGAGTACGAGTGGGTGTAAGATCAGCATTGTATTGGTACTGTTTGTAAAAAGCAGCAGCTAATTCTTCCCAAGTATGAACCTTGGTATTTTCTAGCTGGTAGTACCATTCGAGTTGTGTACCTGACAGACTTTCTTGGAAAAAGTGAATCCACAATTTGTTATCTGTTGTATGAGGTTGTATCTTCCTCACATAAGATCTCAAATGTAGTTTTGGACAAGAAACTCCATCATACTTTGCAAAGGTTGGAACTTTGAATTTTGGAGGGATGACAACATCCGACACGAGTCCCAGATCATTGAAATCTAAGCCAGGTATTTTTTGTATTTCCATAGCTTTCATACGATCCTCCAACTGTTGGTATTTGTCATCATCCTGTTCGTCTCCAGAATGATCTTCTTCTTCATTTGAAGAGAGAGAGGGTTTAGCAGAACCCTGGTTGCTTTGATTATCTTCTTGTTCACCATCACCGACTATTTCAGGGATTGGTGGCTTTTTGATCTTTTTGACAGGGATCTTGATCTTCCTTCTCAGGTGACTCAAGCCTGCAGATTCTTTGGGCTTCTTCTTCTTCTTGAGTATCAGGGCTTTCAGCTCTTGTTGCCCCTTTGCCAGTTCCAGAAT